>NC_081160.1:32383692-32608692 GCF_012432095.1 Onychostoma macrolepis
AAAAAAAGGATAATTTTGACCCATACAATGTATTGTTGGCTATTGCTATAAATATACCCCAGCGACTTATGACTGCTTTTGTGCTCCAGGGTCACAATATGTGGTGCATTTGCGTCTTTAAGAACGTCTCATTGATTTCACATCGTCAGCTGGTTAAAGGGATCGTTCACTCAAAAATCTCTCAAACATCCTGTTGTTATTTACTCACCCTCAAGTCGCACCAAATGGTATGACTTGCTTTCTTGTGCAACACAAAAGAAGTAGGACAGTTTTTGCATCTGTCAAGCATCAAAAGGACCAAAACTACACAAAAGCACCATAAAAATATCATGAAGGTACATTTATGCATTTGGCAGATGCTTTTATTTAAAGCAACATTGTATTCAAGTAGGGCTGCATGAAAATGGTTAAACAGCTATTTTATTATTTTGCTCAAAGAATACAGTCATGGTTATTAATAATTTCATTTGATTTATTTACTTTTTACACTTCATCAAAATGATTGTACTCTGACATAAGCACAAACCAAGAGAATGTCAACTCACATAATTCCCATACAGCAAAAATAATAAAATAAAAATAATAAAATAAAATGTTGAAATATACAAAAAAATGGCCAAAAAATATGATTGCTAAAATATAACTTTACTAAAAGCATTTAAAAATATATTTTGCCCTCCATATATTTCAATCCATTCACATACAGTATATCACATTTGAAGAAAATTAAATACTGAATAAAGCCTAAATGTGAAATTTGAAATGTATTTTCTTTCCCCTGTAATACATTCTGAAATATTTTGCTTTGGTTTTTCAAAAATCATTAAGCTTTGCTGTTTACAACATATACTTAGTATATTTTTAAAGCTTTGGCCTAACATTTTTTTATTTTATTTTATTTATTTGCTGTATGGGTTTGCTCGCAGATTTAGTCACAGAAAACAGCACAAACGATTGCGAGAAAGAACACATAAAGTTTAACCACCAGGCAGGAAATTTTTGAAAAAAAGCTTTATTTTATTTATGAAAAAAAAGCTCTGAATGAGGGATTTAAAGCTTGATCTGGCAACCGCAACCTTTAATGTTTGTGGAGGCTTGTTACCAACGCAAGAAAGCACAAATGCCAAATTAAAATTAAATGTTCTCTGGATATTTGACCAGCAGACAAATATCACAAATGATTATGCTTAATAAATCAGAAGAAGCAGAAATCATCATTACGATTAAAATACAATGTTGTATAGTTTCTTGCTTTCCCTGGGATTCGAACCCAAAACCTTAGCATTGCTACAGGAAGCCTAGTTTATAAAAAGGTAGTTTATTTAACTTAGTACCATATGTCAAGTCTTCTGAAATTCTAAAATCAGTGAAATATAAGTCGTTATTTGGTGATAAATGACATGAGGGTGAGTAAATAATGAGAGAATTGAGATTTTAGTGTGAACTATCCCTTTAAATCATGTCTCTGTAGTACCATGTCGTCCATGTTCGCTTGTGAATGTACTTCACGACAGCTTGTGAATTTTAAAACATCTCTAAACCAGGTCACTTAATGTTGATCATAATATTCCCTTAATTAATTACCATGGTTAGGAAATTCACTTCAAGTACATATGAAATATAAAATATCACTTTCTCTCAAGTTTACAGTTTTTTATTACTCCCTGAATTAATAATTTGCATGTCAATAAATTAGGAATATTTAGTAAGATTGTATATTTAAAGTTAATTTCATACTGCAAATTAACAGCTTCTTGAAATAATGATAAAAAAAAGCCTATTTTCTGCCAATATTTTTCTTTTCTTAAAGATACTAAACCCTCCAAAGCAATTTCTAAAACTATTTCTGTAACAACAAAAGTATCCGTTTAATAATATAATATGTCTGCTTCACAATCATTCAGCATACATAAAAAAATCATCTCGTTTTCTAAAACATGCCATCAGAAAACATGAGGGCCAGATGTGGTATAAAGTTGAATATGAATTAATCATTTAGTTAGTTTGTTAGTTAATTGAATCTCGCTCATGAAACAGGGGAAAATACTGTATTGAATGCACTAATTTACTGAGAGCACATGTGAAATGCACTTGTTCTGATGTAATTGATGTTCTTTTGCCTTCTATAGTTTGTTTTATTGGTTGAAACCATACTGAACAAAAATGTCTGTATCGAGACCGGACAGCTGACCGGATTTAACGTATGTTTCCTGTAGAAATCATCCGTATGTGTTCTACACCACTTCACACATGCAGACTGCACATCTCCAAAGAGGATAGTTCATTTACATCATCCGTCTTCCATCTCAGTCGCCGGAGTCTTTCTCTAACGCTCCCTTTAATGCTGGTCATCTGCTGCTTGTGCTGGACAGATGGGGGAGACCGGGGCTAGTTGTCACATGGTGAACTGATGGATTTACAGACAAAATTCTAAAAGTCTTGATTACAAAATGCTGTTGCTCAGGAAAAATAGTTAATTTACATTCATGCATTTGAAAAAAGAGAATTACATTGCATGCAAGGTTTACATTTTATCAGGTCATGCATTTGCTGAAAAATCAAACTTATGAAAACAACTGGTGTATAATTTAACACTTTTCACTCAGAAATTGCTAGTAAATTTCACAAATAATGACAAAGAATTGGCAAGTAGCATTGAATTAAATTTGACATTTGGAAGTAGAAAGACTGAAATAGTTTTTTCTTGTAAAACGTACTCCACTTGAAAAATCATTTTTACAGTGTATATGGGGCATGTTGTCACACTACTACAAAGGGAAACCTCCTGCTGAATGTTAAAAATATATTTGTTTGAAATATGTAATACTATCTAAATAAAAAACAAACAAACACAGCAACAAACCAACAAACACAAAAATTGCTATTTTCACTTTTTACTTAAAACCTTTTTGCCATGTGACAACTAGCCTTGTCTCACCGATTTGAATGCAAAATGCTTAAAATTCAGCAAAAGCACCAGAATGAATTCCTGGATTAATATAACATACTGTACAGTCAGAATACTGTGGTAAATGGCCGCTGAACTTCATTTACCCTAACAGAGACATATAGATGTAAGTCATTGGTTCAGTTGGGTCATATGGCAGTTCTGAAGCTGAAAATCACTTACAAAAAAGTACTGCGTCTGGTATTCTTTGAAGTACCTTGGCGTACCATGTAAATACCATGCTACATGAATATGGTATTCTCTGCCGTCACTGTATTACGGTAACACCACAGTACTTGTTTGTGAGGGACAGTTGAGTTCTGCACATTCAGTCCCAGTGAATCTGTAACAGTGATTTGAGTTGAATATCGTCACAGCTGCCTTGCTTGATTTCAATTTGTTTTCCAAAGAATCTATGTGTTTTGCTAAATTGCCTTTGGTATCTTTTCTAACGCTGTCGGTTTTGTTCCTGTTGTGTGTAAATGTTTACTTGAGGTCAGTTTGGTTCTGAAATGCTTGTGAATGTATTTCTAAATGCTGTCGTTTTGTTTTCACTGTACAGACAACTTTCATATACTTTGTAGATCTACACAACCAGCTTCTGTGACACGAGAATCTGTCAGATAGGTTTGCGATATCTGAAAAGATGAGTAAACACGTAAATCTTTGCATTAGATGCATTTGTCAAATGCATATGTGGTATTAGTGATTCTGCACCACTAGGATGTTTAATTAGTTTAACCAGCAGGACTCACGCGGTCAGTTAGCATCACCAGAATGACCAGCACTAACCAGCATACACTTGGCTGAGAAAAGTCATGGTCTTTTTAACAAAAAAGTTGCTAGTCTTGCTTTTACTCCCAAAATGTAATCAAGATGACCAAAAGTTTTGCTTTTTGAATATTAAACGCTTGTTTGAGGAAGAAATCTTAGCTTGGCACTTCTCAGAAACTGGGTTGACCTCATTATTCATCATCTATGGAAGCCGTTTCTGCCATGAAATAAAAAACAAGAAAGGTAATTGTGACTTTTTATTTCATAATTCTGACCTTTTTTACTCTCAATTCTGATTTTCTATCTCATAATGTTTTAGTTTATTATGATTTTCTATCTCATAATTCTGAGTTTATTATGAGTTTATATCTCATAATTCTGAGTTTGTCTCACAATTCTGATCGAGTTTATATCTTGTAATTTGAGTTTATATCATAATTCCGAGTTTATCTTGTAATTCTGAGTTTATATCAATTATGAGTTTATATCTCAATTATGAGTTTGTCTCATAATTCTAAATTTATATCTCATTATGCTGAATTGAGTTTATATCTCATAATTCTGAGTTTATCTTGTAATTCTGAGTTTATATCATAATTCCGAGTTTGTCTCATAATTCTAAGTTTATATCTCATAATTCTGAGTTTGTCTCACAATTCTGATCGAGTTTATATCTTGTAATTTGAGTTTATATCATAATTCCGAGTTTATCTTGTAATTCTGAGTTTATATCAATTATGAGTTTATATCTCAATTATGAGTTTGTCTCATAATTCTAAATTTATATCTCATTATGCTGAATTGAGTTTATATCTCATAATTCTGAGTTTATCTTGTAATTCTGAGTTTATATCATAATTCCGAGTTTGTCTCATAATTCTAAGTTTATATCTCATAATTCTGAGTTTGTCTCGCAATTCTGATCGAGTTTAAATCTTCTAATTCGAGTTTATATCATAATTATGAGTTTATATCTTCTGAGCTGAGTTTTTTCATAATTCTGAGTTTGTCTCATAATTCTGAGTTTGTCTCGCAATTCTGAGTTTATATCATGATTTCGTTTTTTTTTTTCAGAATTATGAGTAAAAAAGAGATATAAGCTAAGAATTACAAGGAAGTCAGAATTCTGAGTTTATATCTCATAATTCTTTGTTTCTTGTAATTGTGAGCTTATATCAGAATTGTGATATAAAAGTCACATTTACCTTTTTATTTGTTATTTCTGTGGCGGAAATGGCCTTCTCTGGAAGATTGCATGAATCCAGCAGAAGGAAAGTTTGCGATACTACACGGCCCACACACGTCACACATCCTGCAAGCCTTAAGTTTCTTGTCTATGTGTGGTAAGTGACACTTATGTGATTCACATTGACAGAAATCTTGTTTTACAGCTAACACACACATAATGGCTTTAGCTAATGTCATTTTATCATCATGCCTATGTTTACTCGACAGTCTCGGATCAAATCCATGATTGTTGCTTTTCACAAATGATGAGCACTGTTGTCTTTTATTTTTCTTCACAAGAAAAGTAAATGCTTGCCGGCATGTTTTGAACCGTTGAATGCCATATCTATATAGCTTTTGATTATTATGTAGCATATCCGTTGTGTAGTCACTCAGATCCATGAGCTCATGGGCAAATGTACAATAAACTTTGTATATCATAAAGTTCAGATGCTGCTGTCGTTCTTGTTCATCTAATTATGTTTTACATCACTAATGAAGGCCTTCAAACAGTTCAAATGAGTTTATATAGTGATTTTCACAATATAAATCATTAATAAAGAATAGTGCCTTACTAACAGAATATAGGCTTCATAGTTTAATTAGTTGTTATATTATCTGTTGATGATGTAATAAAGAGATTATAAGAAGTGTTGGCTAGTAACTGATTACATGTAATCTGGATTACTTAATCAGATTCCAAAAATAAAGTACTTGTAATTAGATTAGATTTTAGATTTTTAAAGGCTCATAGTCAGATTAGAGTTACTTTTTTATGGATTACTTGATTACATTATTTACACAATGGCAGTAAATTATTAATAACTTATTGATTCACTCCAGTTCTTTATTTTATTTATTTTTTTATTTATTTTCCTTTCTAAATGAACCTACCACTAATATACAGTTTGGGAAACCTTGCGGTAACGTTAAATGCATTTCATGATGTTGATAATAAATAATATGTTTCTTTTTTTTTTCTTAATAAATTACACAATAATTTCATTCAATTCTATGTGATAAATGAGTTAGTTCAAAAGTAATCTAAAAGTGTAGATTTAGAATATTTTCTCTTTTTATCGCTCCATAAATCAGAAAATACATACAAAATCACTTACATTTTTGATATAAAATTTTATATAAATGATATATGATAAATGCTATATGAACAGAAAAAACCCTCTAGATATAGATAGGAATAAGTGCTGCTGAAGTAAAAAAAAAAAAAAACTCAATTTGTATTGGAAATTGAAATGCAGATGCAAATCAATAAAGTGTAGTAAAACAAGTGTATTTTGGATATTTTTTTTCTACTTGTCTGAAAAAAGACAAGTTACTGAAGCAAAATCTCAACACTGATCTGTGCATGGAAACACAATGGTTTTGCCTGAAGCGTCTCGCCTTAAAAGAACCAAACTAACAACAGCACAAAAAGTTAAGAAGTCCCAGATTTCTTTGTAATCACACTGTCTCTGATGCTTCTCAGAAACCACACTGTCCATGTCTGCCGTCTCTAGAGTCTTTTCTTCTTCGTTTACATTGTTTCTGCCTTTAAAGCTGGCCTCAGAACTCATTTAGTCCATTTTATTTGTGACCGGGTCACTTACAGCTAATATTAATTCTTCTATTAAAACAATGAATCTGCTGCTCTTTAGAAACAAACTGATCAGAGAGCGGTTTGCAGGAATGTTGGTGTGCATGTGAACGCTCCCAATGAACTCTAGTGAATCAAACCCTTTTAAAGCAATCTCACACGTTATTGCAATGCAATTCACTTCATACTGAATGCAAAACAGTCCTGGTTTCACTTTTTCATGTTTGTGCAATGCATATTATTTTTGGCACATTGTTCTTTGGTTTCTCTTGATGTCTTTTGCATATTCTATTTTAAATTTTTTGAGATAAAACCTGGTTATACAATGTCTTTTTGAATTTGCTGATTGTCAAATTCTAAATTGACTCCTCAGATGGTGTTGTTTTTTTTGTTTTGTTTTGTTTTTTTAAGATTTTTCTGACCTGAACATGTTTTTGTGGGGTTATTATTGCATTAATATAAGTGAAAGAGGGAAGCTTGCCATGTATGTAATGGAATCGGTCCATTAGCAGCCTCTTGAAGTGTAAATATGCACATAAATATTGCACACACATGCACTCGCACATGAATATATGCATGAAGAACATGAGTGTGAAATAAAACATCACATTTAGCATGACCTGCAATGTGACGATCAGATGTGGGATGTGGGATGTGGGCGGGGCATCGCGTGATGGATGCTGAGTGTGACACTGATGAAGACTGTGAATGCAGATGAACTGATGTGCTCTGTGTGAATGCAGCCGGACGTTGCCGGAAGGGTCCGAAGGTCCCAGATGCATTGAATGGCTGCTGAGTGACTAAGAGAAAGGCAGTCCTTTTTCTCCAGGGAATGTTGTTTAATGTGTGTTGTTAAGAGGTTTTCTTCCAGTCAAGACATTTCTTTTGAAGGAATGAGAGAATTCTGTCACAGAAATTAGTTTTTCCTGAAATGCATGCGAAATTAAAGCAGATGAACTGATGCATCTGAGCTCTTCACTAAAAGTTTGGAGACATTTTCATTCTTTGTGACATGGTTTGGATGGATTTATGAGTGTCGAGGGACAGAATGAGCTGAAAAGAAAGTGCTTTTGGAAGTTTTCAGAACAAAAAGCAGACTGTCCATCAAACAGCAGGAACAGAGACGCTTGATCATGCCTCGCTGTCTTCATCTTTTGGTCCTCCTGCTGTTTTATCCTCCTCAAGGTAAAGCACTGCATCTTCAGAGAGTACACATCACTAATGCAACAAGGAATGCATTCATGTTGAAAAATATTTTTAATGCATTTTATGAAAAACAAAACAAAAAAACAAACAAATCTGGGTCATATTTCTTCCCAAAATCCAGAAGAAGAAAACAATTAAATTGTGTATTTATATATTCAATGTGAAGGAAAAATCAGTAGAAAGCTGATACCAGCGACTTTTCCATTAAGTTTCAGACATTTCCATCAACCATTTAACATAAAACAATGAGATACGTAACTGAAAACGCAGATAAAATTCCTATGAAAAATCTATAAAGAAAATACCTTCGTAATAACATGGTACATGGTGCTGTATTTTTATGGACTTTTTTAATGGAGTTTTTATTCATTTCTAAAGAAAATTAAGCCTAATTTAAGTTTTTAAGAAAAAGAAACATGAACATGAAATATAACGAAAATGTCACAATGCAAAAAGAAAAATGAATTGTTCTAAAAAAAAATTGATTTAATTTGTTTAAAGCATTATTTAGTATTTTATTCTAATATTTGTTAAGAATGATCAAATTTATGTTTGCATTATTATACAATAAATAGACTTTTCATAGAGCACAGAATTCAAAGTGAGAATGGTTATTATAGTTAACTCAAATTAAAATAATTAAAAAAAAGATTTATGGGATATAAAGTAAATTGAAACAGAATAAAATATAAACAAAAAAACGTATTTTATTTCAGCAACATCTTACTTTTATTTAGTCTAACTTGATATACCAACTAAAACTAAAATAAAAATGAATAAAACTGTACAGACATTTTAAAATAATAATAATGATGATAATAATGGCAATACTACTAATAATAATAATGACAAAACACAAAAATTACTAAAACTTTAACTAAAATGAAAATGAAAACTAAAATAAAATAAAATATAAACTAATAATAAACAAAATATAAATAAAGACTACCCTACCCTCCCTTTCTTTTCTAAAGGTGATTTTCTCAATATTTAGATTTTTTTGCACCCTCAGATTCCAGATTTTCAAATAGTTGTATCTCAGACAAATATTGTCCGATCATAACAAACCATACATCAATGGAAAGCTTATTTAAAATCTAAATTTCGAAAAATTGACACTTAAGACTGGTTTTGTCATCCAGGGTCACATATTGATCTCTCTGACTTATGATTGCAGACTTTGGTTCCCCTTTTGATCTCTATACTGTATATCTGACTCTATACTAAATATCTGGTGCATGTGCAGACTGATTTAGTTTGTTTCTTGTCCGTCTCTAGTTTGTTGTGGTGAAGTTCAGGCTGAAGACCGTCTGCTGAGGTTTCTGCTCACAGGATACAGTAAACTGGTCCGTCCGGTCCAGAACATCACTGATGTGGTTCACGTCCGCTTTGGACTGTCCATCGCCCAGCTCACTGATGTGGTACAATCTGCAAGGAAACACATGCAAAATCATACAATCTGCAAATCCTGTAGGATATACATTGATTTCTCTATAAGCCAACAGCTGGCTGAAACATTACAAATGTAATCCTCTCAAACACATTTGTTTATATGCAAATATTTGCAATAAACTTGAAATATATAAACCTATGTTTTATACTTGTATCCACCTTATATTTAACATAAACACTTTTGAGTTGCAAATGGCTGCGCCTGTACTTACATTAAAAGTAAGATAGATACGTGAATAGTTTTACATTATATTACATTTTATTTATAAAAAGCAAAAAATAAATAAAAAATGTATTCCAGAAAAATGTATGGTACATGGTGTTGTATTTTTATGTTTTATCAGTTTTTTATAAAGAAAATGAAGCCTAATTTAAGCTTTTAAGAAAAAACAAAAAAACATGGAAATGTCACAAAATATAATGAAAATGTCACAATGCAAAAATAACAATTAATTGTTGTTTTTTTAAAAATAGATTTAAATTCTTTAAGCTTTATTTATTTATTTAATCGTTTTTATGTTTATTTTTTATGAATGATAAAATTTATTCGTTTTTGTATTATTAGACAAAAAAATTGAATTCCAAAGGGGAAGAGTTATTATAGTTCAACTAAAACCATTAAAAATCTTATGTGAAATAAAATAAAATAAAATAAAATAGGCCTATTTTAAAAATTGTTTCTTAAATATTTTGTTTCTGGTTTGATAACGGGATTTACTTCTTCATAAACAATTTTACTCTGGTGTTGTAATGGCATAACACTTTTATATTTCACAGATCGATCACCAACATAATAGCCAAACCTTTATGCTGTGTTATAATGAAATGTGTGGTTATGGTTGCATTAAATGCCACAATTGTTTTATGTCCCTCACCAGAATGAAAAAAATCAAATGATGACCACGAATGTGTGGGTGAAACAAGTGAGTGTTTCCCTGTTAAACACGATTCAGTGTCCTGCTCTGACTCATCCTGATTCCTGACAGCTCGTTTAATCACAGCCCTTCTCTCCATTAGGAATGGCATGATTACCGGCTCCGCTGGAGGCCCGCAGACTATGAGAACATCACCTCGATGCGGATACCGGCGCAGTTCATCTGGAAGCCCGATATAGTGCTGTACAACAAGTAGGTGATCAAAGAAACCACACCGTATTGACTGGCTGCAGTGACATACAAGCTCCACAGGGGGCGCCACAGCATCGCTCAAGCATGCCGCATCAGTCTTTGTGTGTGCATTTAGGGTTAGGTGTTTTATTTTTAGTTTATTTGCTTAAAATGTGTTTAAAAGTGTAAATCACCATGATCACCTCTTATGATTTATTCATTATGTTCTGTGTAAAAAAGCACCTGAGAGCTCTGATTCATGAGGTTTGAGTTTTAACTGAAGGTGACGGAATTCGGCGTGATGTTTTTGGCATGTCGCTGAGTTATAAACTCTTGAAATTAATTCTACTGTAACTATTAGAATCAAAACTGCATGTAGGCGCATGTAAATTTGTATTTTGGCATTTTACTAACCATCATGTCATTACAAACCAAGTGACTTTTCTTTTTTTCAATGGAAAACAAACAAATGAATAGAATAGAATAGAATAGAATAGAATAATTGTTTTCCATACAATGAAAGTGAATGTGGACTAAAGCAATCACATTCCAAAAAGCACAGAAAAAGTAAAATTAAATAAAATAAAAAATAAAATAAAACATATTGGAAGTCTTCTAAAACAAGTTATTATTGAATACACATTATATATATATATACAGTGAGGAAAATAAGTATTTGAACACCCTGCTATTTTGCAAGTTCTCCCACTTAGAAATCATGGAGGGGTCTGAAATTGTCATCGTAGGTGCATGTCCACTGTGAGAGACATAATCTAAAAAAAAAAAAATCCATAAATCACAATGTATGATTTTTTAACTATTTATTTGTACGATACAGCTGCAAATAAGTATTTGAACACCTGAGAAAATCAATGTTAATATTTGGTACAGTAGCCTTTGTTTGCAATTACAGAGGTCAAACGTTTCCTGTAGTTTTTCACCAGGTTTGCACACACTGCAGGAGGGATTTTGGCCCACCTCCACACAGATCTTCTCTAGATCAGTCAGGTTTCTGGCCTGTCGCTGAGAAACACGGAGTTTGAGCTCCTCCAAAGATTCTCTATTGGGTTTAGGTCTGAGACTGGCTAGGCCACGCCAGAACCTTGATATGCTTCTTACAGAGCCACTCCTTGGTTATCCTGGCTGTGTGCTTCGGGTCATTGTCATGTTGGAAGACCCAGCCTCGACCCATCTTCAATGCTCTAACTGAGGGAAGGAGGTTGTTCCCCAAAATCTCGCAATACATGGCCCCGGTCATCCTCTCCTTAATACAGTGCAGTCGCCCTGTCCCATGTGCAGAAAAACCCCCAAAGCATGATGCTACCACCCCATGCTTCACAGTAGGGATGGTGTTCTTGGGATGGTACTCATCATTCTTCTTCCTCCAAACACGTTTAGTGGAATTATGACCAAAAGTTCTATTTTGGTCTCATCTGACCACATGACTTTCTCCCATGACTCCTCTGGATCATCCAAATGGTCATTGGCAAACTTAAGTCGGGCTGGACATGTGCTGGTTTAAGCAGGGGAACCTTCCGTGCCATGCATGATTTCAAACCATGACGCCTTAGTGTATTACCAACAGTAACCTTGGAAACGGTGGTCCCAGCTCTTTTCAGGTCATTGACCAGCTCCTCCCGTAGTTCTGGGCTGATTTCTCACCTTTCTTAGGATCATTGAGACCCCACGAGGTGAGATCTTGCATGGAGCCCCAGTCCGAGGGAGACTGACAGTCATGTTTAGCTTCTTCCATTTTCTAATGATTGCTCCAACAGTGGACCTTTTTTCACCAAGCTGCTTGGCAGTTTCCCTGTAGCCCTTTCCAGCCTTGTGGAGGTGTATAATTTTGTCTCTAGTGTCTTTGGACAGCTCTTTGGTCTTGGCCATGTTAGTAGTTGGATTCTTACTGATTGTATGGGGTGGACAGGTGTCTTTATGCAGCTAACGACCTCAAACAGGTGCATCTAATTTAGGATAATAAATGGAGTGGAGGTGGACATTTTAAAGGCAGACTAACAGGTCTTTGAGGGTCAGAATTCTAGCTGATAGACAGGTGTTCAAATACTTATTTGCAGCTGTATCATACAAATAAATAGTTAAAAAATCATACATTGTGATTTCTGTTTTTTTTTTAGATTATGTCTCTCACAGTGGACATGCACCTACGATGACAATTTCAGACCCCTCCATGATTTCTAAGTGGGAGAACTTGCAAAATAGCAGGGTGTTCAAATACTTATTTTCCTCACTGTATATATATATATATATATATATATATATACTGTATACACACACACATTCTCATTTTCGTTTAGTACTAAAATATTAAAGTGAAAGCAAAATTAAAATCTAATTTAAAATATTAACAAAAACTATAATAGTATATTGATGATAATAAAATAACACTGGTATTTACTGAATATTTCAAATCATGATTTTATTTTTAATTTCAGTTCATTTTTCTTTTCTTTTGTTTTCTTTTTTCCTTTCCTTTTCATTTCTTTTCTTTTAAAAGTTTAAAATGGACATGAATGGAATTACTTCAGAAATTGTAGACCTTGGGTATGACACGCGAGGTGTCTAAAAAGATATTTATTTGGAAGACATTGCAAACCCTCATTCACTTTTATTGTATAAAAAATGTGAAGATTCTTCAAAACTCATGCTTCAAAATGTTGTGTTCCACACTCTTAAAAATAACGGTGCTTAAAAGGTTAAGGCACAGCAATGCCATAGAAGAACCTTTTTGGTTCCACAAAGAACCATCTCTTTCTTACCTTTTTATAATCTGAAGAACCTTTCTGTTTCACAAAAGCTTCTTTGTGGCGACAAAAGGTTAAAGGTTCTTTATGGAGACATTAAAAAAGTTTCTTCTATGGCATCTTGAAGCACCTTTATTTTTAAGAGTGCATGAAGGCAAAACAAGATTGAAGATCTGATGCTGTGTTTCTGCAGCGCAGACGGTGATTTCACCGTGACTCACCTGACCAAAGCTCACCTGTTCCACGACGGACGAGTGACCTGGATCCCGCCGGCCATCTACAAGAGCTCCTGCAGCATTGACGTCACGTTCTTCCCCTTCGACCAGCAGAACTGCACCATGAAGTTCGGCTCCTGGACGTACGACCGCGAGAAGATCGACCTGATCCGCACAGCCGACAGCGCAGACCGCACAGATTACTGGGAGAGCGGCGAATGGGCCATCAGCAGCGCGGTGGCCACCTACAACCTCAAGAAATACGAGTGCTGCTCCGAAGTCTACCCCGACATCACCTACTCCTTCATCATCAGGAGACTTCCGCTCTTCTACACCATCAACCTCATCGTTCCCTGTCTGCTGATTTCATGTCTGACCGTGCTGGTCTTCTACCTCCCTTCCGACTGCGGAGAGAAAGTCACCATGTGCATGTCTGTCCTCCTGTCGCTCACCGTCTTCCTCTTGCTTATTACAGACATCATTCCGTCTACGTCTCTGGTGATCCCTCTGATTGGCGAATACCTGCTCTTCACCATGATATTCGTCACTCTATCCATCATCATCACTGTGTTTGTGCTGAATGTGCATCACAGGTCACCAGAAACCCATTCGATGCCTAAATGGGTGCATACATTCTTCTTAGACATCATGCCGAGGTTCCTCTTCATCCAGAAGCCTCCTGTGCTGCAGAGGAACTTGCGAAGAACATCTGTTGATCCTCGGAAGAGGAAGAAGAGCAGCGCTGCTTCTGTTTGGGACGACGAAGAGAAGAAGGAACCAGCTTTATCCATTCCTATGAAGAGTAATTTGGTGCATTCTGCAATCATGCATTCGTTTGCATCGAAGACTCGCTCACACAGTGTGGAGATCGGTCTTGGAGAGCGAGAGAACGCCAGCATGCGTTATCGCTCAAGCAGCATCCAGTTCTGTCCTCTGCACGAACAAGATCAATGGAGACCCTCCAGAAAAACCTCCAAAGT
This sequence comes from Onychostoma macrolepis, assembly GCF_012432095.1. Lineage (NCBI taxonomy): Eukaryota > Metazoa > Chordata > Actinopteri > Cypriniformes > Cyprinidae > Onychostoma > Onychostoma macrolepis. The sequence continues at coordinate 32,397,956 of NC_081160.1, forward strand.
GAGCAGCGCTGGAGAACATCCACAGTTCACTCCTTCTCATGCTACACGGCTGGCCATCGAAGGAGTGCGGGACATCGCTGAGCACCTGCGCGCCGAACACGCCGATTCATCTGTACGTCTCATTAAGGGATATATTTTCCTTTGAGTAGCTTAAACTTGTTTGATTTTTATAATATTTCTTGACATCATATTTACTTTTGATTTGGATATGAGGCATTCATGTTAATATTCATTTGTCAAACTGCAAGACTAAGTCAGCTGCAAAAAAATAAGTAATTTTATGCAATTTTTTAAACATAAAACTTGATGTTCAATAAAAAACATCCATGTTATTGTATTTTTAATTATTGCATGACGTGTGTGTGTGTGTGTGTGTGTGTGTGTGTGTGTGTGTTTACGTTAGGCCTATATATTAAAACAAATATAAAATGTTAATTCAAAATAAGAAATATTTGTGTTTTAATAATGTTTTTAATAATACATTTTTAATTATTACATGACAAAAAATGACATAGTGACACACACACACACAATTCATTACAGTTTTTTTCAGCTGCATACACACAAAATCTTTACTTGTCGCACAATTTCTGAAAGCTGCCACTCAAACAGCAGAAGCACACATCAAATCTGCAAAACCAGACACTGATTCCCAGCATTTGACTCAGTTTTCAATTTCATAAAACACTTTTTGCAAAACACAACACACAATTCTGTAGCACAAAAAACAATCTAACAGGAATTAATATTATGGCAAAGGTGTTTGCAAATGTTTGCTTTTGAGATGTGTTTGTGATATTGTGAATGCAATGCTTCATTTTGCAAGAAATGTGAGGCATTTTTGGATTTGTGTGTAAAGTTTTGGAAAAAAAGAGGCAAATTTTGAAAATGTGTGTAAGCAGCTGAAAAAAAAATTGTAATATAAATTTTAACAAAATGTTGATCTAATATAAGAAACATATCCATGTTTTTGTCTTTTTTTATTTTTACATTTTTAATTATTGCGTGACAAAAATAATTTAATGAAATGATGACCTTATATGTTTACATATATTAAAATAAATTAAAAAAACATAAAATGTTGATCTATAATAAGAAATATGTACATGGTTTAATAATGTTTTTAATAATGCATTTTAATTATTGCATGACAATTAAAATTAAATAATGACACACACACACACACACATACAATATTCATTATTATAACTTTTAACAAAATGTTGAGAAACATGCATGTTTTTGTCTTTTTTTTTGTTTTTGTTTTTTGTCATTTTTTATTTTATTTTATTGCATGACAAAATAATTTAATGAAATGGTGACCTTATATATTTATATACGTATACATGTATAAACGTATATATAAAATAAGAAAAATGTCCATGTTTGGCATTTTTTACTCCATGACCATAATATTCTTTGTTTTATTTCAGGTGAGGGAAGAGTGGAAGTATGTGGCCATGGTCATCGATCGGCTCTTCCTGTGGATGTTTATATTAGTGTGCATTCTGGGTATTGTAGGCCTCTTCCTCCCTCCATGGTGGGCTGGAATGATCTGATGATCATCTTCATCATAAATAAATAAAACCGCAAAACTCATAGATCTGGAGCTTGTGAATATAACGATCCTTATAATATGGAAAAATTAAAGAATGAAATGAAAGATAATGTTCTCTCAAATTAAATTAAATAGTTCATTTGTTGATGCTGTTTTGTTCTTCTGTTGTTAAAATTGTGTTAATATATTGTAAATGTTGTTATTAATAATATATAATATGATGGGTGGAAATTAAAAGTGCATTAAATGTATTTATGTATTTTAATCATCGCAACGTGTTTGACATTCCTCTAAACTTTTTCATCTTTAAAATAAATAATATTTTTTTCAGGTCTTTTAATTATTATTTAAAGTAACAAAAGTCACACATTTATAGGCCTATATTAGATTTTAACACAGTGAACTAAATATCTGTAACTTTTTAGAAGATGTTTTTTTTTCCTTGTATTAAAGAAGCAAACCTGAAGAGTGTAAAATTCACAATATTAAAAAAACAAACAAAAAAAAACAAGATTTTACTGTGGTAAAATTATTAGTGTAATAAACTTGCTTCCGGTCTTTGCCGCCGAACAGATGATGAACTACATTTCCCACAATGCACCAAAAATCGCCAACAACTTCCCAGGACGTGTTTATTACCGACCGCTGCCAAAATGGATTTAACAAACCGGAAAACCAGAGTCTCATGAATTACATCTGATTCACTGACTTACTCGGTTGTGTTTGTATAAACTAACGTGTTTTGTGTCGTAATTTCCACGAGAGCTCATGACTGTTTACGTTGTTCAGAGCGCCGAAGCTAAGCTAAGCTAACTGTACACAGTGTTGTGTTTGTGATATGAACTGGTCAGCAGCCTGTTATTGAGGATGTACACTTTATTATCGGGTCTCTACAAATATATGTTTCAAAAAGACGAGTATTGCATCCTGATCCTCGGTCTGGACAATGCGGGAAAAACGGTAAGAATAAGTTAACGCGTCCTTCACTAACGTTACTAATAGTAGTTAAACCGTTGATAAAATTGTTCAATAAAACGCGTTCTGAGTTACTACCATTTTTGGGTTTATGATGCACAATAATCCTGCCTAGGACGGTGCTGTCTAGGTAGGCTGCTCACTAGAAATTGAGGTTAAAATGCTCACTAATTAGGTAGCACACTAAGTTTTGACTTTGTTTCTAGATGCTGCACTAAATACGATGTCCAAAGTGAGGTTTTTAAGTTGACAGTTCACTAGTTTCTCACTTGACTTGTTGTTTTTTTTATTTTTATTGAATATTGTAGACATTTCTGGAACAAACAAAAACAAAATTCAGCAAAAACTACAAGGGCATGAACCTTTCGAAGATCACCACGACAGTCGGCCTCAACAGTGAGTGATGCTGTAAAACTGAATCAAATCAATTGATGTATAAGCAGTGGTTTAACTTAATTTTCATGTTTATGATTCAGTCGGCACCATCGATATGGGAAAAGCTCGTCTGATGTTTTGGGATCTTGGAGGACAAGAAGAACTACAGTCTTTATGGGATAAGGTGACACACATTCACGAAATGTCATTCTAATGCTGATCTTGTTTATTTTGGCCATTGAATCTCTTTATAATGTGTTATTTATCATGTTTTACTTGTGTCAGTACTATGCAGAATCTCATGGTGTCATCTATGTCATCGACTCCACCGATGAGGAGCGACTGGGCGAATCAAAGGAAGCTTTCGGTGAGTTTTGCTGCAATGAGGGATCAATCCAATTCTGTACAATCACCGTTTTGATATAAGTGGTGTCATTTTATGAACTGATCTAAAGCCCATCTAAAATAAGGAAATTTAAGTATAAATTTAATTTATAATGTACACAAAAATAGTCAAAGCTTGTTTAATCAGACTGCATTATATTATATTATTTTATGCATAATTAATTATTATAAATGTTAGTTTTCACAGCATTAAAGTAAATCATATTGGCCTATTTTGTTATATTTTTTTTATAATTATATACGATTAAAAAGTCCTAATTTACCCTTTCACAAATAAAGGCCTAAAATCAGAGCCAACAGTCTTCGCTTCATAAATGAGTAGCATTAAATGTTGCATGCACTGCAAAATAAATAAAAGAAAAAAAGAATATCTTCCTCAGTATTGTCTTGTTTTTGGACACAAACATCTAAACTAAAAAAAAAAAAAAGCAAATATCTGTTAAACTTGCTAAACCTTTGAATTAAGTTGAATTTTCTGACTCCACTGGCAGATAACTCCTCGTAAACTTAATTTGGATCAATTTCACAGAAAGCAAAACTTCTTATTTAATGTAATTTTGCTTCTCAAGTGGATGTATCTTGATTATTGAATCTTCAGGCATTTGCACTGGAAAACAAGACAAAAATACTGAGGAAGAGCGTCTTTTTTTTGCAGTGCAGTCAGAAGGAACAGTAAAAGTTATTTCCGTATTCCAATATTTGTAAACAGATCTATTCAAGCTGTATTTTGTACAATAAATTCAAAAGTTCTTGAGAAGTTGTATTTTCATATTCTGAAGTCTCATATTCTAGACATTTAAAGGACATATTGAAGCATTGCGTTTCCTTCAATTTATTCTTTACATTTTCTTTGCTAGGTCTTAAAGTCTTAAATTTACCTTCAGAAGCCCTGAAGTGAAAAATAATATGAATAAAATGGATTGTGGCAGGCCTAGTCAGATGATCTGGTGGAAAGCTGATCAGGTCTGAATCGGTGTCTAATGTAAAATGACTTTATGTTCCCATCATACAGAGAAGATGATCAGCAGTGAAGTTCTGGAAGGAGTTCCTCTTCTTGTGCTGGCCAACAAACAGGACGTTGAGGTATGAACTCCAGACCATCTGTGTGAGAAAACACAACTCGAAGATCTCAGAAACTCCCGTATAAGCACAGCCTTCTGGGATAGCTGTCATCTCCCGGTGGTCTGTAGGTGGTGCTGTGCTCCTTCATTTCCACACTGAGTTGTAACGATTGCACTGCTTGTCTTGTGTTCGTCAGGACTGTCTGTCTGTGCCCGACATTAAGACTGCTTTCAGCGACTGCGCTTCCAAAATCGGTAAAAGAGACTGTCTGGTGCAGCCCTGCAGTGCTTTATCAGGGTACGTCTGCCTCGTTTCACTCATTTATTATTCAGTGCTCTGTGTGGAAGTGGAAACCCTGCTGTGTTCAAGCACTCCAAAAAACACGATGCTGTAGTTCTGAGAAATGCACAGAAAACAACAAAAACTGTGCTCAAGTTCAATCGCTGATGAGTTGGTGATTTATATAGGTTGATTGCTAACACTTTACTAAAAGGCTTTGTGTAGTGCATTATAAAGGTATTCATTATATACCTTGTAATGCATTATATTAAATTTTTTTTATAAATAGATGTAATCAAATTTGAAATGCATATTAAAAAAGGTTTGTGATGCGTTTTAATGCATTATACTTTCTAAAGGTGTATTATAATGCATTATAACTATGGTTACAATCATTGATGAAATCATTATAAGGAGAATTACAAGTCATAAATAATGCATTAAAACTACTGTTTTAAAGCATTATATATAAAGGCTTTAAGTAAAGTGTCGTTATATATTTTAACTGATATTTTGTAGGCAATATAAAATGAATCGTGAGTATTGCAGTGATTTTAAAGCATTACCACAATTCCAGTTTCGCAAGTATGAGAGCTTTAAAACAAATATTTTAATATAATTTCTGATCTAAACCTTTGTAATAATAATGCTGACAGAATGTAGAATTTTACTTCTGCAAATAAGCTCTGATTCAGCACTATGAAGTAATTTCAGAAGTTTGCACATGCATGCTTACCTTTTTTTTTTTAAATATACACTACTGGCCAAAGGTTTGGAATAAGTTTCCGCAAAAATACTGACACTTTTCAGCATAGATAATAATCTGAATTATTTCTTGAGCAGCAAATCATCATACTAGAATGATTTCTGAAGGATCATGTGACTCTGAAGACTGGAGTAATGATGCTGAAAATTCAGCGCTGCGCCACAGAAATCAATTACAGTTTAACAGATATTCCCATAGAAAACAGATATTTTAAATTATAATATTTCAAAATTTTTACTGTATTTTTGATCAAATAAATGCAGCCTCAGTGAGCAGAAGAGACTTCTTCAGAAATACTAGAAAATCTTAATTATTCCAAACCTTTGACTAGTAGTGTATCTAGATAATATTGCTGTTTATGTTATGTTATTTAATGCTAAATGACAATTCTTAAATATTATTAATCCTTGATTGTTTTTTAACTTCTTGTTTTAAATTCTTAATGTTTTCTGTCCGGCTGTGTTTCTTTCAGGCAGGGCGTGAATGACGGCATTGAATGGATGGTCAAATGTGTGATCCGGAACATTCACCGCCCACCCAGACAGAAAGACATCACATAGAGCGGCTTCTCTCTGTGTGTGTGTGTGTGTGTGTGTGTGTGTGTGTGTGTGTGTGTGTGAGTGTAGAGTGTTTCTGTAAATTCAGAGAGTGGATGCAGTTATCATACCACATGTAAGTTATGATATTATATATGGATGATACTCAGAGTTTGATATCTTTGCTGTGATACTGCAGACATTGTAGATATTAATTTCTATGCTGAACTGACACTAGTTTTGTTTTCTGATGAGTTTTTAGGTTCTCTGCTAAAATCACCTTCAGATTAAATCAATGATTTCTAAACAGAATGAAGACATTCCTTATACGGCATTTCAAGTGGTGTTGTTTTTAAGACCCAACCAATCAAAACCCAATTTCTAATCACTCACCAATTCTATAATAAAGAGCAGAGATGTAAAAGAAAGCACTTGTGTCTCTGTTTAATTTGCACGACCGATGTTTTCCCAACTCTTACAAATCCAGGAAATGCCTTATTCTGTCAGGACAGGGTTTTATTGATTTACTTTTGCCTAAGCTGAATGCATTTTGCATGAAGGCAGCAGTGGATCAATAAGTGCTGCTCATGTAATGAATGTTATTACAGCAGCGAGCATCACATCTGTGACTTCAGACACTTCAACCGTTCTCTTGACCTGCAGAATATTATACGTGTATGTGTGTGTGAAAGATAGTCAATATAATGATGAACATGTGCCACCTCTCTCTGCTCTGAATGCACCTCTTTAGGACCAAATATTCCCAGTTTAGAGACTCAGATGTCATGTGTTTATTCAACTGTTCAGTGGTGTTTAAGGCAGACATCACTAGTATTTTTGCTCAAAAAAGTATTTTATTTTTCAGATTTCTAACAATTAGTCTTATTGTTCAGTGAGTATAAAAAAGTTTGAGAGCGATGATCTAAACCAGCTTGAATCAGGCTGCTCCCTTGTGCAGTTGTTTTAGGACAGCAGACTCTTCGCACGCAAACCTTCAGCAGAGGCATGAATTGTGTATGAAGACTTGCGTAATGGTGCATCAGTGGATTTGGAATGGAACTTGAATATTAGCTCTGGCACCTCGGGTTACTCTGCAAAAAATGTGTTTTGCAGTATTTTTTGCCTTGTTTTAAATATTAAATTAAAAAGTTTCTTTAAGCAAAATTGGTAAAACGTAATTTTAGAAAATTTATCTTGAATTAACTTTTTTCACCCCATTGCAAATAGTTTTATCTTTTGAATTTTTTTTATTCATTTTTGGCAGATAAAAACATCACAGATGTGCACTTTAATTTTTAGTTTTTTTCTATTTTGTTGTTTTATTTTTGCCAGATGAAAAACGTCCCAGACTTTTACATTTTTCTTCTTTTTATTTTTTATTAATTAATTAATTTTTTTTATGTTGATTTATCTCCCAGACTTTGAAGGTTTTTTTCTTTTTTCTTAAATTTTAAATTAATTGTAATTATTTTATTTCAAACATCACAGACTTACACTGAAGAGTGCCTAATTTGGACTAGTATGCTTACTGCATGGCAACATGCAAAAAGGCACTTTGAACACCCTAGTTACTGCACACCAATAACAAAAAAAATCAGGACTAGTATAACTAGGATAGTTATTTGTTGCACGTGAGAATTTTCTACTTTTATTCCATCGTACAGTCTTGATCCACTACATTACTCCCAGCGGTCTGGTGTATGTAAGTGTCAGTTTCAGATCAATAGCTGACTGGAAAAGCGATCAAATGTTGTACAACTGAAGCCAATAAATCTTTTGTCCTGTCAATGATGTATTGATTTCTTCAAAACCTCATCGACTGGACCAAAGATGTACAATACTCTTTTTAAATAGACAACAATATCTAGAAATATTAACCAGAGACAGCAGCCCAAAATGTACAAGCATTAGATTAGAAAATATTATATAACAAAATATCAAAGCAAGCAAACAAATACTGCAAGAACTTTTCTCAGCCCAAATGACTTATAAACGGGTGTTTTGGTTATTTTTAGTGTGATGCTCAGATATACGCATAACATTCTTTTTGAAGGTTGTGTGAGCAGTAAAAAATAGCTCTTGTTTCCAAGACAACGGCACTATATCATTTCATTATTGTATTTTTTCTCAGTTTATCTCTTGATCCAACAAAATTGCTGCTTTTGTCAGCGATGCCATTTCTTTCTTCATCTCTCGTCCTCTCCACCTTCACCTCCTCCTCCCTCCCTCCGCCTCCCATCCATCATTCCTCCCCTGATAATACAGACCACTGGCTGTGCGTCACTCCTTCAGCGCTTCACTCCGTTCATCTCTCCGCTCAGCATCCATCCGTCCTCCTCCGGCAGCACTATGGACAGCACAGTTTCAGGTAAGACCCAGAATAATATCTGTCTTTAGAAATAAACCTGAGACACTAGGGAGATTTTAGCACGAGTTATTGCATTGGCTGTCGCAGAATCACATCTTTTAGCGTGACATTGGCACTGGTGAACATGTCCTTTGTCAAGCATGCATGCTCCATGCTATCTAAGGGATAATAATGTCATTAATGAATAGATCCTTTTAATACATGGAATTTCTGTTTGAACAAAACTGTTATTGTGCATTGGAGTGTGCTGATGCTCAACACTGCAGATGTTGGGCTATAAAAAACATGGGTTCATTTGGAGGGTAGCAGTGCTGCAAAATGTGGCGCAATATTGTAGATGTGACTGTCTGGATCGCATTTAAGTACATGCAGTCAGGAATCAGTCATCCACTATAGTCTGATCATCTCATATTGACTTTGATACGACCTTAGAAAGAACCTTGAGCAGCCGATAAGCAGAACTGCTCTGCAACATTGGTGAAATTAGTTTGCATTGTGTTTTGCATCTGAAATAGCTGTAGATCTCCTATAAATAACAGCAGTAAGTTGTGCACATTATATTGTGTGCTTTGCTCTAATGTCCAGCAGACAAAGCAGGATTTGAGTTATCTTTGCTGTCTCAGCTTTCTTGCAAAGTCATCTTTCTGTTGAGCTCATGGGTAATAAATAAACGTGCTCCAATGCACACAGACACCATTAGCTCCTGTAATAAACACGAACATTTAAGTCTGTCCCTTTTACATGCATGCGTTTGCTTTGTGTTGGTGATTTATGATTCCTCAATGCATCTTATTGAGGAGCGGTATGATGTTGCTTTACTGAGTGACCATCATGAAATTTAGCTTAGATTCACACAAGTTCACACAGTGCATTATTTGGCTGCCATGTCTTGTGCTGTGTTAACTGGATCAATAATGCATGAATCGGGTTTAGGGTGGGGTTCGATGCCAAATGCAGCCCAGTAACATGCTTGCAGTTATGCATCCCTTATCAAATATTTCAGGAAGCAATACCGGTCAGTTCAGAGAAATGCCAGTTTTTTGTCTTGTTTTCCTGTGCAAATGTCTAAAAGATTCTTAAATCAAGATACATTTATAAACAAATAATATAAAATATTTAAACATTCTGTGACTCTCCAAACTGTACACGGTCCTAAATAGTATGCTAAGACACCTAACTAGTGTCTAAAATAATAGCATGTCGTAGACCAAAGGTGTCTACACTTTACCCACTGCATGTAAAGTTCTGGTTAGTTCACCGCATGCATGCATCACTGATTTATTGTCATATTTACTGTATCCAAATAAGATTTCTCTCTTTCTCTTGCAGCCTACTCTGAGAAGCTGAGAGAGATGTCGGTGTTATCTCTCCTCTGCTCCTGTTTGTATTCCCAGCCGCATCCCAACACCTTCGGTCTGTTTGAAGGTAGGAGCTTCAACAGTCAAACAGCCAATGATTGAAGGCCTTACTACCAGAATATGTAGGTTTAAGGTCATGCATCACAAATCATCACATTGCTCCACAGATATGGAGGTGAAGTCGCTGAATAAGCGAGCTTCTGGCCAGGCATTTGAGGTCATCTTGAAGAGCCCGACTGAGGCGTCTCCAGAGAGACCCCAGACTCTGGCACTGCCGCCCCAGAAGAAGGAGCCTTCACTGGGGGAACTACAGAGGAGGCTGGAGGCTGCCGAGGAGAGACGGAAGGTAATATGATGATGCCATTTAAATATTGCTTTATTATTTCATCTGTTGAGTTGTTTTCTGTGAAGCACTGCACATAAACATTCAGTTTTCCTGTTTTTTGGACACCTTCTTGCTCTTGTAGAGTTTGTCAACAGGATGTTTCTTGAGCAACACATCCAGCCGACTAGAATAACATTTAATTATTTAGCGGATGCATTATCTATTGAGAAGCATTCATGAAAAGTTCAATCACATGAGTAATTGAGAATCTTGACACTCTAAAAATAAAGGTTATTTATTGGCATCAATGGTTCCGTGAAGAACCTTTATCATCCATATACCCTTTCCATTGTACCTGCTCACTAAGAAATAAATGGTTCTTTCAAGAACTGTCCTCAGAAAGGATCTTTGGAGAAGCAAAAATGGTTCTTCTATGGCATCTTTATGAAAAGGTTCTTTTGGAACCATTATTTTTAAGAGCGTAGAATCTTTTCACTGCATTAAAGGTTCTTAATAGTGGAAGTAGGTTCTTTGGAGTATTAGATAATGTCCTTCAAACTAAGAGAAAATGGTTATTTTAGGAAATTATCACTGAAAGGTTATTTGAGGAACCCAAAATGGTGGTTCTATGGAACCTTTTTTTTTTTTTTTAACCATGTACAACCCGAATTCCAGAAATGTTGGGACGGTTTTTTCAAATTTGAATAAAATGAAAACTAAAAGACTTTCAAATAACATGAGCCAATATTTAATTCACAGTAGAACATAACATAATGTGTAAACTGAGAAATTTTACACTTATCCACTAAATGAGCTCATTTAAAATTTGATGCCTGCTACAAGGTCTCAAAAAAGTTGGCATGGGGGCAAGAAATTTTGAAAAGATTCAGCTGGGAGAATGTCTAGCAACTAATTAAGTTAATTGACATCAGGTCTGTAACATGATCAGCTATAAAAGGGATGTCTTAGAGAGGCAGAGTCTCTCAGAAGTAAAGATGGGCAGAGACCCTCCAATCTGTGAAAGAGTGCATAAAAAGATTGTGGAATACTTTAAAAAGAACGTTCCTCAACGTCAAATTGCAAAGGCTTTGCAAATCTCATCATCTACAGTGCATAACATCATCAAAAGATTCAGAGAAACTGGAGAAATCTTTGTGCGTCAGAGACAAGGCTGAAGACCTTTGTTGGATGCCCGTGGTCTTCGGGCCTCAGACGACACTGCATCACTCATCGGCATGATTCTGTCATTGACATTACTAAATGGGCTCAGGAATACTTCCAGAAACCACTGTCGGTAAACACAATCTGCCGTGCCATCTGCAGATGCCAACTAAAGCTCTATCATGCAAAAAGGAAGCCATATGTGAACATGGTCCAGAAGCGCCGTTGTGTCCTGTGGGCCAAGGCTCATTTAAAATGGACTGTTTCAAAGTGGACAAGTGTTCTATGGTCAGACGGGTCCAAATTTGACATTCTTGTTGGAAATCACGGAGGTGCTACACCATGGTAAATGGATGTGGATACCATAGGATATGAATATGGTAATCAGTCAGTACCATGGGATTGCCATTTGATACCATGATAGCACCACAGTCCTCTTTGTATGTCCATTGCTGTTTTCATGACTTTTCTCACTTTCTGGCTTCTCTACTCTGCACTTTTTAAATGTCAGAAAAGTCTCACTGTCTAAATTTGTCACACCTTTCTGCACCTCTTTCTGTAGTCTCAGGAGAAGCAGGTGCTGAAGCAGTTGGCGGAGAAACGCGAGCGTGAGAAGGAGGTGCTCACCAAGGCCCAGGAGGTCAACAACAACTACAGCAAGATGGCCGAGGAGAAACTTCACCACAAAATGGAGCTGATCCAAGAAAATCGCATGGCCCGACTTAATGCTCTCAAACAGCGTCTGAGAGAGAAGGTGAGTCTGTCTGGTTGTTTTTAATGAATCAGTCAATCAGTGTATGTTATTATATAAAGAATATGACTCCTCAAAATGTTTGAAGTTCTCATTCAGATCTGAATCCATTTTACATTTGGCAGATGCTTTAATCCCAAGCAACTGGAATTGCGTATGAAGTATATATCTCATCAGTTCATGCATTACCTAGGAATCGAACCAATTACCTTAGCATTACTGGCGCCTCTACTGTTTGAGCTATGGGAATGGCTTTTGTTTGAAACGCACTTTTCATGATCCAATGAATAAAAAAAAGGTCCCAAAAAATCAAGAAAGTATAAAATGGGCTGGTAATGCTGTTTTATTGTGACATGTTTGCATAATGAAGTAGTATGGGCTTCTAACTTCCCACAGTTCCTATTGCATGTTGTTTTTCTAAAGTAACAGGCTTACAGCTGTGTTTTATTGTCAGTAAAAAGAGAACTAGTTCTTTTTCCTTCCTGTTTAGTAATAAACAGTTTTATTATGCTCTCTCTCTTTTCTTTGTCAGGAGCTTCATGCTGCAGAAGTCCGTAAGAATAAGGAACTTCACACTGAGCTCTCTGGCTGAGGACACTCTTTGACGCCAGAGCCGTGAGACGTCCAATCATGACTGCATTTGGAGAATATCTCATTCTCTGGCCACACTGTCTTAAGAGGTCATATCAGACTCACATTTATCAGTTTTCATTATCAATAAACGTCTGAGCTTATAACAGCATACCACATACACGACATGGACAAAAGTATGTGAGCACCCAAACAAAGCACCTGTATATGCTTGCTGAATGTTTAATTTCAGAAGCATGGGCATTAATAGGCATTTCGTCCTTCCTAACAACTCCAACTCTTCTGGGAGTCGGGGTTCCAGTTCATCCCAAAAGTATTCAGATCTGGACTTTGTTTAGGCCAGTCAAGATCCTTCACATTTCTTGATGGACCTTGACTTATGTTGGTGTTCCTAAATCGACATCTTTTGTTGATCCTAGAACAACCAATCCTTAAATTATGGCTCAAATCAGAGGGAAATTGTAAGCTGATTAGAATGTATTCAAGCTTCAACTCTAGCTTTGAGCCAAGCCCAAAACAAATCCTTTTGTCTATTCCTAAAATCTGATTGGCTGATACTGATCTGTGACCATAACCTACTTTGCAGAATCACAGTCACCTGCTTTGTGCACAAGGACTGCGTCATGCTGAAACATGCCATTTAAAACTGTTAAACAATTCTCCATTATGTCATTGTGTGGAGTAGCATTAAGATTAGTAAATATTCTACTACCCAGACACGTTTATTAGAAAGAGGTGTCCACATACTTTTGGCCGCAAAGTTTATCTGCCTGTTGAAGAAAACAACTTAGACCATGACAAATTTGTTTTAGATTGGCATTAGTGGTATGTTACTAACATGAGCTGATTATTAAGATGGTTGTTGTTGCCAATAGACCAGCTAGACGAGTGGTTAATCTAAAACCAGCATGAAATTGTCAAAACATATCTTATGTGTAACCAGCAATGGTTTAATCTGGTCATTTAGTCTGGCCTTAGTTGTTATTTAGCAGGTCTGAATCTCACAAAACCAAAAACATGGCTGTATCCACATTTACACTGCACTTTATAGGATATGATTCATTCACGTTGGTAGATTAGATGCATTTCAAGGGTCACTGACTCAGATTTGTTGGTTTGTTTTTCTGTGACCTGAAAGAGAAATGTCTAAGCTATATGCTGCTAACTGATTACTAAAAACCATTTAAAATAAGATTAAAGCATAAGTTCGTAATAAGGTGTCTCTGTCATTTTTGCAACTGAGGGAAACTAAGAACTCTGTGAAGTTTCTGTCTCTTGCAAGTTTTTTTTTTTTGGTTGTCTATGACTAAGTTTCTAATCTGGTATTGAATATGGAATTTACTGACCCAGTGGTTTCTGAATATAGTTTCTAAACCATTATGATTGTATTGCTGCTGATAAGACTCATATGCAATCAAGTACTGCTGAGTAAAATGAGGGTGTGTTTGTGTACGTGCCATCATGTGTTTATGACGAACTCTGGCCATGTGATGGAAATGAAGCCGTTTTGTTTGCTCACATAGTGCTGCTTTGGTTGTGTGTGTGTGTATCACCTGGGTTGTTGTAGGCAGGTGGATCTGAAAACACATTTAAAGGTACACACAGTTATCACATTCCTGGGTCCTAAAGTCAGAAACAGAACAATAAGGGACAATGGGGCATACAGCCATAATGTAAACTCTTTTTGTTCGTCTAAACCTTACATAACTTCACCTAACATGGCACTAAAAGGGAGGGGTCAAGTGGTAGAATAACTATTAATGCTCCAAATACATGTAATGTCAGTCCTCAAAGCGCCATTAAAGCACTTTCATTCATCTAATTTGTTTGTTAGTTTGTGTACTTTTCCAGTCTGTAGTCACCTCAGGTATGTTCGGTCATGTGCGATTTGTTTTTGTAAGCAATGTTCACCGTAGAAAATGTGGGCACATCTGCTACATCTTTTGCCGTTCATAGATGTCTCTCTGAGTATCCTTTTGAAGGACCCCAACACTTTTATTTTCCTTTGTCATTACTTTCCTTTCTAAAGAAACATCTCGTATACAGGATAAAGAATGTTCAACAATTTAAGCTTGTGCAATGTGGAAAACATGACTAATTTTAAATTAGTCATGGTTAAAAAAAAAAAAAAAAAAGCATATTGCATGAAACCATTAGTTTCTAATGTTGTCTTATGATAGCAAAAACATATTAAAGGGTAAACTGGTGTATGCTGAAATTGGTGTAGACATTATAAGAGCTTTAATAGGAACATTAAGGGTTTGCTGTTTAATTCTGAAGCTCTGTCTGTTTGCTTCCTGTGCTTTTCATCAGTATTGAAACTGAAAGCTGAAACTGCGTTTGCACTGTCTGGGAAAAGGAAAGTTATTATTTCATTCTAGAAAGGGAGTGGCTTATCCAGCGTCGCTCAGCAACATCTATAAAATATTTAAATGCCTCAAGCTAGATGCACATAACACAGAGCGGCTGAAACATCCAGTATTACAGGAAGATCATGACATATCAGGAAAACCACTGGGATGGAAGGAAAAAATGAAGGTAAGACAATGCTGTGCATTACTAATTCAAGTTACCTGATTCTTTTGTAAAGTTTATTACTTAATTAAAATTAGTTAATGAATCTTTATAAAAAAAAAGATAATTAAATTGCATAATCATCTGTTGAATTCAAAGCTGACAGCTTTAGTCACCACTTACTTTAATTACTGTTTTCCCTATAGTAAAAGGTGAAGGTGAAGTCTCTCTTTCTGATAAACATCCCCTTTTGAGTTACACGGATAAAAGGAAGTCGTACTCAGCATGACAGAATGAATAAATCATTACGTAATCTCATTTTGGTGAACTGTTCCTTTAAGAGATGGTTACTTGAAATTACTATAATTATATAACTCTGATAAGCAGTTTATATCCTGAAATAGGAGTCTGAAATTGTTCTGTGCATTGTGCTTGTTGTGGCATAACTGCACTTATACAGTATTTGTATTTACATTTATTGAAATGTAAAGGTTGTGTTGGCAGGTTAATAATTTTCAGTTACCACGCCCATTTTTATAGACACAAATTGCTGTATGTAAAGATATGTTCCTTACTGATGTTTATTCAGTCTGAAGGCTGGAAAATGTATTGATCAATATCAGAATGTGTAATAGAGTGCTGCACAGCATAAAATGCACACCCTCGCACTGCAAACTTTATGTACAAAAAAAAAAAAAACAACTCCTTCAAAATTCACGTTTTCAGTATGGGTGTTTATAATTTAAACTAGTGCAAAACGTCAAAAGTATTGTCAATTTATATTTTTCACAGACCTTGTTTTGCTCATATTTTGATTTTTTTAAAAACCATGCATTGGAAAACCTCAAGGGAACAAAAAATAAGCTGTAGATGGCAGTTGTGAAATCTCATTCTAATCGCAAACTTCAAATTTCATGTCTCTTTTAAGTCATGGCTCTCACAGGAAACCTTCAAGCATTACTGGAGACACACATGCTGTGTGTGGGATGTAATAAGTGCTGTAAAAAACACAATGAGATTTTGCACTCCCGTAAAGAGATCATTCATAACTGCTCAGAAGACATCTTACTGATCAAGCAGAAAGGTAACAATTCAGTGTGGAGGCCTATTGCCCCCCTGCCAGACTTTCCCAGACCTCCCAAATATGTTGTTTGCTGGCACTTCACTGAAAGTGGATGCACCCGGCATGGACGTAGCTGTACCTACGCTAGGAGCTCAGAAGAAGCAGCGCTGTGGAACGTCATGAAGGATGAAAAACTGACAATACCTCAGATTTTGAATATGATAAAACAAAACCAAAGGACACTACAGTCAAAGTCTCAAAAGAAAGGAGGACAGGTTGACTGCACATTATGTCAAGTCCACTTCCCGACAGATGAAGAACTGATGAACCACTGTTTCACTGTGAAGCACAGGAGACTGATCTTTGAAGACACCTCTCAGACTTGGAAATACCGTGATCCGCCACCAACACACAAGGACCTGAAATTGTGTGAAAGGTATTTATATGAAGTGTGACATGGCATTAGATGTTTGCTTGTGTCAAAGTAAGTTAAAGCAGCCTATAAAACGTTCTCCCATAGATCCCTGATATGCGATTATGGTGATAACTGCACAAAGGCACACAGTCAAGAGGAACTTCGTGAATGGGAAAAAAGAATCAAGGCTTCACGAAAAAGGACCACAGATGCAGCCGAGATGGGTCTACTGTCCTATCAGGACAAGCTTTTGGGGGAATACAGACACAGCAACGAAAAGAAAACGATTGTAAGTGGGCCATTCAGTAATGAACAGTGTATAATGTCATTATTGAGTAAAGCTCTTGGACAGAATGTAAACAGGTTTGTAAAACAAATGTTGACAGATGTACCTCGGATCTTTGACACTTTGCATTGCCACGTGCATTTAATTTGGATTTTGTGATATATATATATATTTTTATATAAATATATTTTATTGTCCAGTGCTAATTTTTTTTAATTATATATTTACAAGTAAAGATTATTATAATTGTGCATTTTTACAATTGCTTTTTACAATGTCATAAACAGTGATTGAATCAATATTCCTGCAGATCAGTGACACCCTTCCTGATGTTTTTATCATCTGTGACCCAGATGTAGACAGCATCTATGTAATAAAAAAAGGAATACAGTGTACATGGAATTTTACCATTATTTCTAAGGTTTGTACATTAACATATATTAATGTTTGTCTTTAATTTTCAAATAAATAGGTAAAAAAAGATCGTCATTGATAGGGTTAGTTACAATATAGCAGTACCAGTTACTAATGATACTACTACATTTGCTTTTATTGTTAAAGCTGCAGTCTGTAGCTTTTTTTGTGTTCGTAATTTACAAAATGTATGTAAAATAAGTGAGTGCATCATGAATCCAGTTTCCATACCTTGTTTTTGGCTTATCCTGAATCACTATGGTATACATATAATGCGTTTTATTTTCAAACTATTTTAGACTGGTTCTGGTAGGAACTGCTGCAGAGTAGCCCAGTATCTGCGTGACTCATCATAGACATAAATAGAGAAAAGTAGCTCCGGCTACAATGTTCTTCCCCAAGATGCATGCAGTTCTGTTTATTAACCACTAGAGTGCCAAAAGTTTTGGACTGCAGCTTTAAGAATTATGGGGTTCAGATCATAATTTTGATAACGAACCTTAAGGAAGTCCTTATCCTTATGTCCACAAGTAAGATAAGAAAATAATGATTCAAGGCATCTTTGCAGATTGTAACAAGCTCTTGCCACAATTATTAGCAACGTGTTATTACCAAGTGGATATGTTGTGTATATGGTGCGATCTGTAAGCTGCCAAGCACCTGTGTCATTTTTCTAAATATGTTTAGACAGCTGTAAGAGTCAGTGGTGTAGGAGAGCCTCTGCAATGACATTGATCTGTACTTCCAAATTGACTTAAATCCCTCCAGGAACCTCTAGAATTTATTGCTTTACTCAGACGGGAACTGGAGGCGAAATTCAGCATCAGCAAAGACCCCGATGAGGAACGGACATATTCCACTAATGCTTGGTTTGAAACTAGCCAAACAGGTGACTGAATATTTCTTACAAAATGCAGCAAGAAACCGTATGGCATGCTTTTACTAATACTTATTAATTTATTAATAAGGGGCAGTCATTAATTCAGGGGGCAGTCGTGGCCTAATGGTTAGAGAGTCGAACTTGTAACCCAAAGGTTAGGGCAGGGATTGTAGGTGGGGGGAGTGAATGTCCAGCACTCTCTCCACCCTCAATACCACAACTGAGGTGAGACCCTTGAGCAAGGCACCGAACCCCCAACTGCTCTGTGTGTGTTCACAGTGTGTGTGTGTGTGTGTGTGTGTGTGTGTTTGTTCACTTCTCACTGCTGAGTGTGTGCATCCAAGTGCACACACACAGCAGTGAGAAGTGAACAAACACTTCTGATGGTGTCCCATACTTGGAATTTGTGCTCTGCATTTATAAATGCAGAGCACAAATTCCAAGTATGGGAAACCATACTTGGCCACACGTCACATCCTTTCCTTTCCTTTATTAATTGAACCGCCAAGCTCACAAATTTTAAACTGCCATTAATTCATTCATTGAACTGCCAAGCTCACAAATTATTTCCACCTGATTTATTGTGATTTGTTTCTGCAGAGTATGAAATCCCAGTGTCCTTCAAATCTGACCAACCAGGCTTGTATGAGCAGTGGGTAGTGTTTGACTTCGACACGAGACCCGTACTACGACAAAAAATCAAGGTCAGAGTTGGAGAGGATGAGTGTAAGGGAACATCAGTCATGACCCCAGCACCTGAGATTCCGCTAAAAAAACAAGAGACTGAAGGGAATCTTGAGCCCTGGAATGAGGAAAGCCTGGAAATCATTCCTTTTTTTGAAAGAGAAGAGGCAGAGAAAGAGCTGATAAACAGATACAAGCTCATCATGATAGATGAGATGAACAGTGTGATTAACCATGACAATTACAAACACAGCATGCACAATTTTTTATATCAGGAGGAAAAAGCAGAAGGTGAACTGCTCACAAGGTATGTATAAATGTAAATATATATTTGGATTTGACAGTTACAATTTATAACAAAATTCTAATTCACAAACTGTACTCTCTCTTTTCAGGCTGAATCTACGAGGCACTGTGCAGTTGAAAAATCAGCTGTTCGATCTCAGGTTTGGAATGAAATGGGCTTATCCGGGGCAACTTTTTGCTTCTGTGCCTCTGTCTCACCCACTAACTCCTGATGCTCCTCAAGGCTTCATAGTGAAAAGACAGGCTATCAGATCTCTTGTTCGTGTTGTGAAAAACAATGATTATTTTGGGCCTATTTATGAGGCTGAATTTCTGAAAGACACTGCCACAGAGACACAAGTAGCATTGCAGCTTTCCAAACAATGCTGCACTGATTTGAACCTGCAGAATGGACAGCAGTGTGAGATGGAAGTCCAGTTCCAGCTAAATCGTCTCTGGTTCTGCGAGATGCACAAAGCCATTGATGATCTCCCCAACTTAGACAAAGTCTTACCTGACCTGAAAAACAGCAACTTCTGTATTTCTTCTCAGTCAGATACAGAAGAGTTAAATGAGAAGCAGCAAGCAGCAATGAACTTTGTTCTGAGTGTAACAGACAACAGAAGCAGCATCCCACCTTTGTTGATTTATGGACCCTTTGGAACAGGGAAAACTCGAACCCTTGCAAAGATGACCCAGGCTCTTGTGCTGCAACCACAGAACAAAATCCTGATTTGCACACACACAAACAGGTAAGGCATCACAATGCAGCTGTATTTTGGAGTACTAATCCACAGAAGTAGGTCAGAAATACGTATTTCTCTAGCTCACACAGTAAAGCATGGTGCAGGTAAGGGCACGGTCTTAATTTTGTCGTTAAGTAATAGTTTAATGCAGAGGCCCCCAACCACCCACTACCGGGCCGTGGAACAATTGCTACCGGGTTGCAAGAACATTCTAGAAAAATGTGTAGCCTATAGATATGATCATATGACACTGTTATTTATTGCGCGTTAATGATTGTTCTAATTATTCTGTATTTTTGTTGTATGCGATTGATATGGAGTGGTATATTTTCAAAATGTTATATCTCTTTTTTTCTTGATACAGTTCTGCTGATCTTTATGTAAAAGGACATTTTCATGAATATGCAGCTGTTCATCATGAAGCCAGACCTTTGAGAATCAAGGCAAAGAAAAGCCATCTCAGATCCACTGATCCCATCACTCTACAGTACTGCCATTTATCCAGAGACGGCAGTCATTTTGAGTTTCCTGATAAAGCTGTTTTAGATTCCACAAGAATCATCATAACAACAACTGCTGTGGCTCGTTTCTTCCATGACATGAAGCTCCCTGAAAACTACTTCAGCCACATTCTGATTGATGAAGCTTCGCAGATGTTGGAGTGTGAGGCTCTTATGGCACTGGGCTTAGCAGGTAAAAATACACGTGTTGTTTTAGCAGGAGATCACATGCAGATGGGACCCAAGCTCTTCTCTGTGAGACAAGACAAATGCTCAGAACAAACCCTGCTCAATCGCCTCTTCTATTACTACCAAGCTGAAAACAGTGACATCGCCAAACAAAGCAGGATCATTTTCACTGAAAACTACCGTTCCACAAAGGACATTGTGGATTTTGTATCAACACATTTTTATGTGGGAAAGAGTGATGTGATCAAGGCTAGAGGAGATGTGCCTCCTCATCCAGACCAGCATGCCTTGCAGTTCCATCATGTAAGAGGAGAATGCTGTTTGGACCCAACAAGCATGTCCTGGTTCAATGCGGAACAAATTCGAAGTGTTGTTGACATTGTGCAAGGAATAATGGAGGAATGGCCTCAAGAGTGGGGTGATAAAGATCCAGAATCAGTCTGTGTCCTTTCTCAAGGCAGACAGGTATCATATCTATAGCTACTTACCAATTTAAATTATGCTTTTATTTATGGCATCCTGCTATTGTATCAAATTCATGTAAGCGTGTTTATGCCAGATGTTTTTTCCTCTTGTGTTTCAGGTGTTGGAAATCAGACAAAGACTGCGTCAGCTTGGACAGCCCCGTTTCACTGTGGAGAATGCAGAAAATGTGCAAGGTAAAGATGATGCATTACTCATATGTAATGCTATGCCATAATTTGTACAAGCACACTAGAATTCAATAGTGACTTACAGAGCATGGTGCTCTTTTCCATATTTTTCAGGAAAACAGTTCAGAGTAATCGTGATTTCCACTGTGCACACCAAGGACAGCCTATTAGAGACGGACCGGACCTGTCTTGAGTTTTTCAATGACATGCGAGTGCTGAACACAGTTATGACAAGAGCCAAATCCCAAATATTTGTTGTTGGAGATGCAGCTGCCCTTTGCTGCCATCAATTCGGTACATGCTGGAGACTATGGAGATCGTACATTGAGGATTGCATCAAAAAGGAGAGTGTCCATGATTTTACCTTGGATTCTTTGAAACAAGATCTCCTTGAGATATCTGAGCTCTGCAGAAGTGAGGATGAAGACAGCAGTGATAGTGAATCAACTACATCTGAAATACCAGACACAGAAGACCCAATACTTCAAGAGCTTCTCGATGAGAGCAAATACATAAACGTTACATTGACAGAGGAAGGCTTGTTTCCAGTTTTTCAACATGAGCAATTCATCAGTAGTGTTAGAAACCAAATTGCAGAAGTAGATGAAGAGCAATTGTTGACTAACTCTTCAACACATAAACACTGTGAGCTGGTCAAAGAGAGCTTTGAAAGAGCTTATGCAAAACCACTTGACGAGCCCTCCATAAGAATCGAGATCAAGGGCAGAAAAAACATAGGACAGGCATTCCCAGGAGACAAGGTAACAGTGGAGATCCTGAGTGAGATATCAGATCCTCCTACGGGAAAAGTAATCAACATCCTAGAAAGTGCGGATACTGTCAAAAAATTTGTCTGCACCCTTGAAACA
This sequence comes from Onychostoma macrolepis, assembly GCF_012432095.1. Classification (NCBI taxonomy): domain Eukaryota; kingdom Metazoa; phylum Chordata; class Actinopteri; order Cypriniformes; family Cyprinidae; genus Onychostoma; species Onychostoma macrolepis. The sequence continues at coordinate 32,419,964 of NC_081160.1, forward strand.
CACGACGGTCAAGTAATGATACCTATCAACAAATGCATCTCCAAAATCTACACACCATTCTGGAAAGACAAACCAAATCACATTGCTGTAAGAAATCCTGAGGACCTCAAATTAGAGAAGTTCATCAAAATCCGTGAAGAGGCACACAGAAAATATCTCTTCGTTGTCAAAGTGCTTAAGTGGGGAAAGTTTTACAAATATCCCCTGGGGATTGTTGTGGGAGTGTTTCCCAATATAACAACTTTAGATGATGGATTAAAGGTTCTTGACATAGAGTTCCAGTTGAGCAGGACACTTTCTTCATCTTTGGAAATACAGATGAGAGACTTTCAAAGTCTTAATTTATTTGAAGATGGGCGAAAAGATTTTCGCATGCTCCCAACATTCACCATTGATCCTGCTGATTCACAAGACCTTGATGATGCAATCAGTGTACGGGATATAGGTGAGTGCTATGAAATAGGAGTTCACATTTCTGATGTTGCTAGCTTTGTGGCTAAAGACAGTGAACTGGACAAATATGCAAGACAGCAGTGTACTACATTCTATCCACGTGGAAAGGACCCAATACACATGTTCCCTAAAGAGCTGAGTGCCAATTTCTTCAGTTTAATCCCTAACAATGACAGACGAGCAATCTCCTTGATAATAAAAGTGGATACTAAGACAAACCGCATAAAGGAAAGATTAATTTGCAAATCTGTCATTCACTCCAAGAGGAAATTTTCTTATGATGAAGCAGAGGACATCTTTGAAAACACTCATCAGCCTTCTGACCTGCTTGAAATTTGCCTTTTGAAAGCATGGACCTTTGCTGAGGTCCACAGGAGATACAGAAAACAGGAAGACTGGTGCTATAAAGCACCAGATGAAGACGTGACTCTGGGAAGAAGGCGATCTCACCTAATGGTGGAAGAGCTGATGGTCATGTTTAACCACACGGTTGCTGAACGTCTTCTGTTTGATGAAACAACAAGGAGCATAACTCCATTGAGATGCCAGGACAGGCCAAAGAGTGAAAAGCTCACTGACCTTTTTGACAAAAATGCCTCCTTGATTCCACTTTCTGTTCACTTCTCAAGTCAAGCACGCGAGACTCAATATGTGTCTCATGAACTGAATAACCAAGGTTTGATCCACCGCAGAGCCATGCCAAACCCTCAGGCTGGCATTTCTGATTATGAAACCTTCCCCATATTAAAATCTGTTTTGAGATGCTTGAAGACAGCAGTAGAGCAGAAAAATATCTACAAAATAATTGACTTTATTGCAACTGATGAGATTCACCCCCAACTTCTCCCTTTTGCTATTGCATTTAGGAGACTGTTTTACAAAGCATGCGTCCTGCGCTCAAACTCAACACATGTCTCAAGAATTGGGCACTATGATTTAGATCTTGACAGCTATACATGGGCCTCATCTCCAGTCCGCCGATATATAGATGTTATTGTACAGCGCCTTCTTCATTCTGTGATTAACAACACAAATGTTAGGTACAAAGCTCATGACATTGACCTGTCTTGTATGGAATTTTCCAGAAAAAATGACCAACAGTCAGCATATGAGAGGAAAGCAAATGCTTTACATTTTGCAATAGAACTGTCGACCCAAAGCGAAAGGAAGGTGGCCTACATTGCTGAACTCAATGCATCAGGGGCAAAATTCATATTATCCTTCCCACTTAACAGAGCCTCTATATCAGAAAACTTAGACATTATGTACAGGGATCTTCAGTTGGCAGATCAACCACATTTTGATGAAACCAACAACTGCATGATCTTGAAATGGGTGCGAAGGATATATTCATTCTCCAATCCTCACATCCTTGCTGAAGTGAAAAAGCAAAATCCAAACTCAGTCATGGCCTATGTCTCTACAAAGACCTGGAAATGCCTAGCAGCTTCTCTTAGAGAAGAAAACTGGGACAGATTGTTTCCCCTGATTGAGGAGCTTGACGTCAGCTCAAGAATCCATGCAAGACAATTCCAGGAAAGACTGAGAAATGCTACAAGTTCAGAAAAATCTGATCCCATGTATGCTGAGCATTATGCCGAACTGTCGATGAGAATAAAGCCAGGTGAGGCGGTCGAAGTACAGCTAGGTGCAGCCACGGCTCGAGGACTAATGACGCCAGCAATTCAGCTGTTTGCTGTTCATCCAAAATTTGAGATTTGTTTGGAGCATGTGAAAGATCCAATCAAGTGTTTTTCTAACTATGCTCTCCACTCATCAAGGAATTCATACAAGACATACATGGATTATCAGGAAATATGGAAACCTTTGTGTGAAATGGAGTCAGCCTCCAGTGCTGTGGCAGAAAATGAGAGCATTCTTATTGAAGATGCAGCCTTGAAATGGGAAAACTCTTGTGAAGAGAAGCTTCAAGGTTTTTTTCTCCTCCCACTGGACAAAAAATCTCAGTGGTCCATTGAATGTGACCTCAAGAACAGTTTTCTCTGCATTCGAACTAAGATTCACCAAAGTCAGAGTAGTCCCTCTCAGTCCACAGCTCTCATGGATATTCCTTCTATCACTTGGGTGGCCCATGGCATAATTACAAAAGCTGAAGAAATAGAATCCAAAGAACTGAAGAATTTACAAATTGATTTTCAGATTAACCACATGCCCATGACAAAGATTCCAGAAGCCATATTCTCCGAGAGGACAAGATTTACTCTGGAGCTGATTCCAAAGCTTCTGCCAGATGTGTAAGACTACAAATTATAGATACTCTTGCTAACTAAAAATGTTCTATTTATGTGCACGGTATTGTTTTATGTGTATCCTTAGATTATGATCACATCTTCACGTCTGTTTCATTAATTATGCTTTTTTATTTCGTTTGCAGCCGCAAAGAGAATGCAATTAACAGTCTAACCAAAGCCAACAACCTTGTAAAAAATATTGCCATGGGCAGGAAAATCAACTCTGAAGGAGGTATAGTGGTTTGACTTTTACTGCCTCTTATAGTGTCTTGCATATCTATATTTCAAACTCTACTATCAAAATGAGTGATTTACAGCCATCTTTTCCATCTTTCATAAAATTATCCCTTCAAATGTAGTTTCATTTTGTTTAACACTATATTTCCTTAAAGGTTGTAATGTTTCGAAGCAGATACCAGCCAGATTTGAGATTGACAAGTATCTCCCTTCTGGGTTTTCCCATCTAAACAACAGTCAGAGTAAAGCTATAAGAGAGGCACTGGCCAACCCATTCACTCTTATCCAAGGCCCACCAGGTGAGAGATATTTTTTGGTCTTTGGTCTTAGGCTATTGTAATTTCCATTCCTATCCTGTTATATTATGGTTGTGAATTTTCACAGGGACTGGAAAAACTGTTGTTGGTGTCCATATTGTATACTGGTTGCTCAAGAATATCCAACAGCTTCCTGCCACCAGTTCACAGAAGAAGACAGCTGTTCTGTACTGTGGCCCCTCAAATAAGTCTGTTGATGTTGTTGCAGGTACATTTTCTATATTGCCAATTATTATCCATTTAGGCAGTTTTGTCTGTCTAGTGAAGCAGGAGTTACACGCTTGTCTTTTAAAGAAGATTACCTGACCAAGAATCACTGCAACTTAAACTGTTTATACAAATGTGTTGCAGGTCATCTCCTAAAACTTCAAAATGAACTTAGACCTCTCAGAGTCTACAGTGATCAGACGGAGATGTTGGAGTTTCCTTACCCAGGTAGCAAACTGAAGCTGTCACGCAATTCAAAAAGAGGCGAAAAACCCAACACAGAGCTCAGGTATTTGCCAAATGCTGTCCATCTATCACTTATTTAGATGTATATACTAACTGCCAATGTAATGTGTGTGTATTTAATGTAAGCTTTTCACTAACAGATGTGTATTGTTGTTATATTATTAGTTCCATTGCTCTACACCACCTGATTCGAAAGGATGGCAACCCATATTCCACAAAAATATTAGCTTTTGATAATAAAATTAGAAGAGGAGATCAATTCACTAATGAAGAAAAAAAACAGTATGTATGGCTTATTAACTACAAATCTCTTTTTGATTCCATGTTATTGTTTTTTGTTTGTTAGAAATAGTTTGGACACAATTTCATAGAAATTAAGAGTTTATATACATTTTAAAAAACTAAACTTTTTTTTAAAGCTACAAAGACGTTCTCCAAGAGGCTCGGAAACATGAATTACTGCGGCATGATGTCATCTTGTGCACTTGCACAGCAGCCTCACACCATGCTTTAGCTGATGCCCTCGACTTCAAACAGATCATCATTGATGAATGTGCCATGGCAACTGAACCTGAAGCCTTTATTCCACTAGTGGCTCATAAGCCTGAGCAGGTACGACTCCAAAGTAGTGTTTGTTTTAGACAAACCCTGCACTTTTATTTCATTATGATTGCATTGAACAAAGATGCAACACTTTTGAAATCCACTTCTAGGTTCTTAATATTGTATTAATGTCATGTTGTAGATTGTTCTTCTGGGCGATCATATGCAGCTGCAGCCTGTAGTCCACTGTGATGTGGTGGAGCGACTGGGAATGAGCAAATCTCTTTTTGAGCGTTACATGGAGAAAGCACTCATGCTTGACACTCAGTACAGAATGGTAATAAATTATCAATATTATTTGTATCTGTACATTTCTCTGTAACTGTTCTTTACTTCAGATGGTACATATTTGCTTCAGATTGTACATATAGTTGTTACTGATTAATAGTATTTTTTATCTAGTGATATTAAACAATGATTTAATAAATTAAACAGCAGTAGTTTCACTTAATTCAAATTAAAATTTCTCCTTTGCATATCTTGTCTTTTACAGCAAGAAGACATTTGTGAATTTCCATCTAAGCAGTTCTATGAAGGAAAGTTAAAAACTGAAACATCGCCCAAAACAAGTCTCTTCCTTATTAAATCAAGGCCAACATGCATCGTTTTTGGTCATGTTGAAGGAAAGGAGAATAGTCTGGTGGTCTCGACTGAACGGGGGAATGAAAATTCAAAAGCAAATTTGGAAGAGGCAGAAGAAGTGGTAAGATACATGTAGATGAAATAATGTGTATTTTGGGCTATAGTGTAAGTTCCACACATGACATGGTTTATTTTAGGGTGCTTTCATTTCAGATTGCTGCAGGTGCAGTATGCGTGTTTGTTTAGAAAGTAAGAGAAGGAACTATTATCTTAGGACTGTGAACCTAAAATCTCCTACATAGCATATTACACAGTATATTATTCTGATATTTCAGTAAATGAAAGAATGGATCCATACAGTAGAACCTCTCCTGATAATTACTACTTTTGCCTCTCATAACACGCTGAAGTGTCTATAATTTCTTAATAACACCAGCTAGAATAACTAATTGACGACTTCTTCTCGGGGGCTCGCTTAGGACTTCAAACGCTGCCTTTCCTAACAGTCAAATTTCAGGACGTTTTTATGGACTTTTTTTTGTTGTTGTTGTTGTTGTTGAGATATTTATATAATAGGAAGTTGTTTTAACCCTTTAACTGTCACTTGTTATAACTTCTTATTTAACTGTAAATTGTTATAATTCATGAACAAATACATTTTGTAATATGATATTGAAGTACCATTTCCATGGTAATGCAATGTCAGATTTTAAATTGGGTTTCAAAGGATGCATTTTGAGGTTTTAAGCTTTCAACTGATATATAATTTATGATGATTTCTAAAACATGACCGGGAAAAAGGCAACGAAAAAAGACTTTTGCAGACAAAGGTCAGAACTCCTGATTTTTGAGGTGCACTCTTAAATTCATAAATTAATCTATTACTGTTACTACATAATTTGTAACAGAAAACAATGGTAAAATATCTATTTAGGAGTCTTAGACCTATCCAACGATAACGATGTCATGATTAGATTAGGATTTAATTGTAATATAGTGAAGTAAACTTGAGGAGACGGGTGACGGTTAAAAGGCTAATTTAAAAAGTTATATTAATTCCAAAATATGCCTCTGATGTCGCTGTAAAATTATTTATAAAACCTAATTATCCAGTTATCTGTGGCTGACCTAGATCAACGCTGTGAAAAGTAAAAGGCATCACGTGACCATGCCGTCTTCACGCTACATCTGCTAATAATAAAATTTACAAAATTTAATTGAAATTAAATTAGGACATATTAAAATACACATGGTAAAGAAATTAATAGAAATTAAAAAATTTTTAAATGTCTTAGTTCCACCCATTTATCATGTTTCATGAATTAAAATATATTTATCTATTTAATATTTTTAATATTAAAAAAATATTTTAAAATGTTTAATTCAGATAATCGTTTTTCCTACAGGTGCGGATCGCCATTCTTTTGACTGAGGCTGGGATAAAGACCAAGGACATTGCCATTCTCACACCATATAATGCTCAAGTGGCAAGTATTAATGAGTTCCTGTCTGATAAGGGTTTACGTGACATCACGGTCAACACCATCATGAAAAGTCAAGGTATGAACATTTTCACAAATGCCATTTCACATCAGTGAGTCCACTAATGGCACAGTGAATATCAATAAGCATGCACTTGTTCAAATCTTCTAAAACACGTTAACACAGAACCTGGACCCATGAAAAACTATGTATTTAAATAAAATAAACATTTTTAATGGTTTTTAAGGCACAGTTAAGGCAGAGATTCAAGGCATTTATACTTTCTAAGTTGTGTTTATGATTGTATGTTTTGACACTTGACATGTAAATGTTGTTTAAATAGGTATGTATAGTGAATTAAGGTGTGTAAAATGTTATTTCTGATCTTTTCTCTTTTGTTTGTGTGACCACAGGAAGTGAATGGAAATATGTCATCATGTCAACTGTGCGCTCTTGTCCCAAATCTGATATCGAAACAGAACCAACCAAATCCTGGATTATGAAACGACTTGGATTCATCATGGACCCACATCAAGTTAACGTGGGCATCACCAGGGCTCAAGAAGGCCTGTGCATCATTGGTTAGTTACGCCATCTGCTCTGAATCTGATGAACAAACAGTCTGTGCTTGTGGGAGTCAATAATATGTGAATGATTTGATCCGTAAACACCTGCTAGTTATTTGCTAATAATAATGCACACATCGCATTTTTGTCTCTTAAGCATTATGAGTATTATTCAGTCCTATAAGGATCTAATAATTTCAAGACAATATTGATATCATTTATCTTAATCTTTTATTGTGTGCAGTTTATGTTAATAGTGTCAGGGTTAATATGTCAAATGCTATTATAATAACACTAAACCTCCTTTTAATATGTCTACATTATGTTTTTTATAATTATCAACAGTTTTATATTTGATGCTTGGATTACAGTGCCCTGATTCTGCTATTTTGACAGGTAATAAAAACTTGCTGCGGTGCAGTGTGTTGTGGAGAAGACTTCTGGATCATTATAAGGAGAAAGGATGTGTAGTGAATCCCGCCCGGCACATCCAGGTTCAAAAACCCACTAGAAGTCTGCTGAGAACTGCTAGAAGATGATGTGCTTCATGCAGTTTTATTTTTGGAGATGCATTTGCTTTACAGCTGTGTTAAATGTGCACTCATATACTCTACATTCACTTATTATTTATGCATTACTATTGTGATTGTTTTTTTATTGATTTATTTTTTTTAATTGACACCAGGGAACATTGCACTGTCAGATCTGTTGAAATAACTACTCTTGAATGGCACTTTAGTACATATTAACTTTTAATTAAAAAAAGCTCCAACCCTGAAAAAAACCTCACCTGCCTGTAGCAATAGCCAAAAATTCATTGTATGGGTCAAAATTATCCATTTTTATTTTATGCCAAAAATCATTAGGATATTAAGTAAAGATCATGTTCCATGAAGATATTTCTTACCGTAAACGTATCAAAACTTCATTTTTGATTAGTAATATGCATTGCTAAGAACTTCATTTGGACAAATTTAAAGGCGATTTTCTCAATATTTTGATTTTTTTGCACCCTCAGATTCCAGATTTTCAAATAGTTGTATCTCAGACAAATATTGTCTGATCCTAACAAACCATACATCAATGGAAAACTTATTTATTCAGCTTTCAGATGATGTATAAATCGTAATTTATGTAAAAATTTACACTTTGACACTTAAGACTGGTCCAGGGTCACATATGTCTATTCTCAAAATAAACAAAACAAACACATCGGAACCATATAAAGGCTATTCATGTGAGCACATTTAAACTAAAGGATTTAATGTATAGACTACTTTGTTCATTTGATCCACTACTCCACATAGAAAAAACCCAGACATGCCAACTAGTTACTGGCCTGATGCAGACACATAGCTGAAGAGGATTGATATCGTCTTGGTGGAGCGAGGTTCACGTAAGGTAACGTGAAAATAAGTCTCAAATCTGCCCCAATGGCTCTCAATTAGAACGCACTGCAGTTCCCCTTTTCACCACAGATTTACGTTGCAAAATTGTGGGGGCGCTGTTGAGCTCGGGAGGGCTCAGGCACTGTCTGACCCACTTAGGCTAAGGCTACGTTCACACTGCAGGCAAATGTTACATTGTTACATTTACATTTAGCAGACGCTTTTATCCAAAGCGACTTACAGTGCATTCAGGCTATACATTTACATTTATCAGTATGTGATAAATGTAAATGTGGCCCAAATCTGATTTTTTTTTTGCTCACATGTGACTCAGATCTGTTTTTGTCATGACAGTGTAAACAGCACAAACCGCATGGAATCTGATCTTTTCAATTCTGATTTGTGCCACTTCCATATGTGGTACTAAATCCGATCCATGTCAGATGTTTTGCAATGCGACCGCAGTGAACAGTCATGTCGGATTTCATTTTACGTCACTCTAGATTAGATTAGATTATCAACATTAGATCAACATTCGTCATAATTCCACGCTGACGCGAGACACTTCAAAGATTGTACATGCCCAAAGTTATCAAGACAGTAGCGAAAGGTAATCAGTGGAAGTGTGATGTGTCAGAACTCATATGTATTACAGTGACAACAAGCAAAACATGAGGGCTCGTATCATAAAAGTTTCAAAACTCTGCTTTCTTGTCGTCACATCCTTGTCTTTATTTGTTCATATTGCCAGTGCATAATTTTGCTGGCTTCTGCAGCAGATCACACTATAAATGAACGCATAATCGCTTACTTTACGCTTACGCGCTGTGCTAGTGTTGCCAAATCCACTTCGTGGGTTGACGCGACCCCACTAACGCAATATTTAGCCCCCTGAACATGATTGGGCTAGTTTTGGACTAGTTTTGAGAAACAATTGGGTGGATTTTGTTGTGAAAATCTGGAAACACTGTTCATATCGTTCTTTTGTGCATGCGGGTCAGTTCAGAACCATGATCTGTTCACACTGGAAATCTGATATTGGCCACATTTAAAACAATAATGTGAACAGCTATACAAAAAAAATCAATTAAGCACTAAGGCTCACAGTGTGAACGTAGCCTTAGTATCATGTATACATGCCTGCTAAAGCCATGCACGGGATTTTAATATATACTGCTTACTTTACAACTTAAAATAGTCTAGAAAATCCGAAAAATATTTGTTGCAGAATGCTGAACACATTTACAATTTATTATGGATTCAGTTTATATAGAGGTCTAAGTTTTGGATGAATATTTTGATGCCCATATAGACAAGCCGCGCCTGAGTTTCAAGTTTGCATTACTCAGCCATAAATTAATAAAGAAGAAAAAACATTTAGCATTAAATTTGTTACAACAAATCTTAATTTTGTGTATATAAATGAAAAAAAGACAAAGATACAGTGACATTTCTGTCCATCTAATTATGAAATATAGAAATGAAGGACATTTTTTATTTACCTCAACCTTCAAATCAATTTTACCAGGAGAGCACCACTAGACTATGACTATTACAATGTTAATGTTTGACCACTTAGAGGTGCTGTACTAGCATATAAACAAATCGTAAGGCAATTTGCAATTAGTAACTATGTATATGATTTTTAGATGTTGTTGAATTATTTGTATTCAGTTGTATTCATACTGTTTCCGTTGTGTCTATGAGTGTATAATTGTAATGCAAGAACCTGAATGTTCTGTATTTATTTGTTGGCATGTATAAAGAATTATCTGTAAAAGTAATATATTTCATAATTTATGTTTACTGTGCAGCTCTTTACATAATTTGCACAACAGCCGATACAGGAGCTGCAGAATGTATTTGGACACCGAAGTCACAAATAAAAATGTGATTGATTAGATCTGTATCTGTGTGTTTCAAATGCTTTTCTCTTCACTAACGTCGCTTCTTCATTATGTTTGAGTCTCAATGTGTTTGAATCAGGTGGTTTTGAAGTCATTTAAAATCACAGGCATAAGGAATCACATGCCCCCTCAGATTTTTGAGCCAAGTGGATTTTGAATGCAGCTTCCAAAAGACAAAAAAATAGCCAAATAAATTTGATACAATCACAGCAGTGTGAATAGAAGGTTCAGAGTGGCACATCATCAGCTGCTAAATTCAAATCTGCATTGAAAACACCGGCATTTCAGCGATGACTCATCTGAACACCTCTGATTGGCAATTGCATTCATAAGCTCAACAGAATCGTATGTGATTGGTTAAAATGTGCAGCGCTGTAAAAACGCTTCTGTCTCTGGCTCAGTGCCAGGCCATCTGTTTTGTTCAGTGCAGGCGCTCACTGACTGAATTCTGCTCTCTCTGGCGATGTGCGAAGTGCAGATGTGCGTACAATCGCTATTATGATCGAAGATATTCATTTCACAATGTAAACAGTTTCAGTGATTATAATGGGGGTTTTTGAGAGTGCTTGAACTCTGGCTAGACTGAAGTCAATGATAATGTTCTTTGATAATGTAAATGTTCTTTGCTCTCTTTCTGTACGTTGAAAGTGTTGTAATTAACTTACGATGTTTTTATTAAATTCACGTTAAATACAAAGGCAGCCGTATTAAAAATATTTTATGGCACGACACCCATAAATGATTACACTAACTACTTTGCCTATTGCCCATTATAGAGGAACTAACATGATCTATAACGGTACAAAAACATTTAAGACTTCAAGTTCAAGTTCAAGTTGAGCTTTATTGTCATTCTGCTACATGTGTGGACATATAGTGGAACGAAATGTCGTGTCTCGCAGGACCACGGTGCTACATACTAGTTAGACATGAGATACACATACAGCAATGCAAATATGGGGGAAAAAAACAAAATACACAATAGGGCTATACAACAGTTTAACCATCTGACTATACATGTACTATAAATACTATAACTACTATACCTAGTTGACTACACATACACAAACTGAGACTGTACAAGAACTTTACATAAATATTGTACATGAAATAGTGCTAAAGAGACATTTGTACATGAAATTGTGCAGGAAATATATATTTTTTTACATTAAATTGTTCAGAAGAGAGATTTTGTGGGAAGCAGCGCATAGTGCAATGTTCCAGTAAACATTATTTTATAGTGCAATATTCAAGTAAACATATATTATCTTATTGAGTCTTTGTTGCAGGGAGTGTTTATAGAAAGTGTCTAGTGTGCATATAGTGGGACGAGTGCGTTACTACAGGTGGTTTGTATAGCCCACTCACCTGTGTGTAGCACACCCAGAATTGCACTTAGGAGAAATTTGTCAATAGTTATTTATAGTTGGGGGGCTGAGGTGTTCATGGTTTCAGAGCGGGACAGGGAGATTGGAGTTAAGAGCTCTCACAGCCTGGGGAAAGAAGCTGTTGAGCAATCTGACAGAACGAGCTTTGATACTCCGGTACCTTTTTCCTGATGGCAGGAGCTGGAAGAGGTTGTGGGAGGGGTGGGTGGGGTCCTTCACGATGCTGGAGGCCTTGCTGGAGCATCGTGCAAGGAAAATGTCCAGGATGGAGGGAAGAGGGGCACCGATGATCTTTGCGGCAGTGTTCACTGTCCGTTGTAGGGTCTTGCGGTCAGCAGCACTGCAGTTCCCATACCAGACAGTGATGCAGCTGGTCAGCACACTCTCAATGGTGCCCCTGTAAAAGGTGGTGAGGATGGGTGGAGGGAGACTTGCCCTTTTCAGCCGACGGAGAAAGTAGAGGCGCTGTTGTCCCTTCTTGTTGAGTGACGTGACGTTGGTGGTCCAGGTGAGATCCTTTGTGATGTGCACCCCCAGGAATTTAGTGCTACTGACTCTCTCCACGGTTGAGCCGTCGATGGTCAGTGGGGGGTGGTCAACAGAGTTTCTCCTGAAGTCCATCACAACCTCTTTTGTCTTACCCACATTGAGGGACAGGTTGTTAGCACCACACCATTCAGCCAGCTGTGCCACTTCCTCTCTGTAGTGCGTTTCATCATTGTTGCTGATGAGGCCTACCACAGTTGTGTCATCAGCAAACTTGATGATGTGGTTGGAGCTGGACTTGGCAGTGCAGTCGTGGGTCAGCAGCGTGAAGAGCAGCGGGCTGAGCACACAGCCTTGTGGGGCCCCTGTGCTCAGTGTGGTAGTGCTCGAGGTGTTGCGGTCAGTGATGGTCTGGATGGCTTGCCACAGGGTCCGAGTGTCTTTACTGTCTTTACTTTTTATGGAACTATCAACTTTTTTTCACTCACTGAAAGTTTCATCTGTATGTGCGCTGCTTTCTGCTCTCTTTACTGCACACACGACTGCACGTATGTGTGACCAGAACACCAGTGGTCTGCACTGAAGAACACAAGAACACCCTGGGAACACTGATTGACATTCTTACCCATCCACCTGTCCTGGCTTATCCTGATTTCAACTATCCATTCACTCTCCATACTGATGCATCTGAGAAGGGTTTAGGCGCAGTTCTCTATCAATGGCACAACAGAAAGTTAAAGGTTATCGCTTATGGATCTAGAACTCTTACCCCAGCAGAGAAAAATTACAATCTTCACTCTGGCAAGCTTGAATTCCTAGCTTTGAAGTGGGCTATATGTGAGAAATTCTATGATTATCTGTTTTATGCACCTCACTTCACTGTATACACTGATAACAACCCCCTGACCTATGTGATGAGCACCGCCCAGTTAAATGCTGTGGGTCATCGTTGGGTGGGAGAACTGTCCGATTTCCACTTTGACATCAAGTACCGCCCAGGAAAGGAAAATATAGATGCTGACACTCTCTCTTGTTGTCCTCTGGACATAGAACAGTATGTGGCCTCATGTTCAGAGGAAATGTCAGTTGATGTAGTTCGTGCAACTTGGGAAGGGAGCCAGGTAGCAAAGAAAAGGCGTGTAGCATGTAAACAGTTCTTACTTATTGGATGTTTATTATGCTCTCTCTCTTTTCTTTGTCAGGAGCTTTATTCTGCAGAAGTCCGTAAGAATAAGCAACTTCACACTGAGATCTCTGGCTCACGGCCAGAGCCGTGAGACGTTCAGTCACGACTGCATTTGGAGAATATCTCATTCTCTGGCCACACTGTCTTAAGAGGTCATATCAGACTCACCTTATCAGTTTTCCTTATCAATAAACGTCTGAGCTTATAACAGCATCCCACATACACGACATGGACAAAAGTATGTGAGCACCCAAACACCACACCCATACATGATTGTTGATTGTTTAATTTCAGAAGCATGGACATTAATAGGTAATCCGTTCCTCATAAAATGTCTAGATCTTCTGGGAGTCATTATTCCAGTTCATCCCAAATGGACTTTGTGTAGGCCAGTCAAGATCTTTCGCATTTCTTGATGGACCTTGACTTGTGTGATGTTCCTGGATCAACATCTTCTGTTGATCCTAGAACAAGAAGTCTAATCCCTATCCCTATATCCAACCTTTATCACAAATTATGGCTAAAATCAGAGGGAAGTTGATAAGAATGTCGCTCAAGCTCCAGTCCTCAGCCAAACCCTAAACAAACCCTTTTACCTATTCCTAAAATCTGATTGGCTGATGTTGATCCAATAAGGAACATGCCCTACTAGGCAGAATCGCAGTAACCTGCTTTGTGCACAAGGACTTTGTCATGCTGAAACTGAAAAGCATCATCCAAAGATGTTGAACAAACTCCAGACTGTTACATTTACATTTAGCAGACGCTTTTATCCAAAGCGACTTACATTACATTCAAGTTACAGTTTTTACATTTTATCAGCTCTTGTTTTCCCTGGGAATCGAACCCATGATCTTAGCATTGCTAGCACCATGCTCTACTATTTGAGCTACAGGAAAGCTCTGTTATTGTATGGAGTAGCATTAAGATTTGGCATTATTTAACTAGCCAAACACATTTATTGGAAAGAGATGTCCACATACTTTTGACCATGAAGTTTATCTGCCTGCTGATTAGTGGTATGTTGCTCTGACACAAGCTGATTAAGAGGGTTGTTGATGCCGATAGACCAGTAGTTAGACTCGATAGACTCGCTAGACGAGTAGTTGAGATGAAACCAGCTTGAAACTGTCAAAACATACCTTATTTGTAACCATCAATGGTACAATCTGGTCATTTAGTCTGGTCTAGGCTGTTATTTAGCAGGTCTGAATCTCACAAAACAAAAACCATGGCTGTATCCACATTTACACTGCACTTTATAGGATGATTCATTCACGTTGGTAGATTAGATCAATTTCAAGGGTCACTGACTTAGACTTGTTGGTTTGTTTTTCAGTGACCTAAAGAGAAATGTCTAAGCTATATGCTGCTAACTGATTACTGAAAACCATTTAAAATAAGATTAAAGCATAACAAGTTCATAATAAGGTGTCTCTGTCATTTTTGCAACTGAGGCAAACTAAGAACGCATCCAAGAGATTATTTATGTTGGCAATACATCAGAATTTCTAAGTTGTTGTTTATCACCGCACTCTCAGAAATAAAGGTACAAAAGCTGTCACTGGTGCAGTACCTTTTCAAAAGGTACACTTTTGTACCTATTAGGTTCAAATATGTACACTTTAAGTACTAATATGTACCTTTAAGGTACCAAAATGGACCCTTTAGGTACAAACATGTACCTTTTGAAAAGGTACTGCCCCAGTGCCAGCTTTTGTACCTTTATTTCTGAGAGTGTGTCTATAGCAATTTAGTGTCTCCTGAGGATCTGTGAAGTTTCTGTATCTTGCAAGTTTTTTTTTTTGGTTGTCTATGACTAAGTTTCTAATCTGGTATTGAATATGGAAATTACTGACCCAGTGGTTTCTAAATATAGTTTCTAAACCATTATGATTGTATAGCTGCTGATAAGACTCATATGCAATCAAGTACTGCTGAATCAGTCATCGAAGCTGAGTAAAATTAGGTTGTGTTTGTGTACGTGTCATCATGTGTTTATGACGAACTCTGGCCATGTGATGATGTGATGGAAATAACAGATAAATGAAACTGAGACAGATACAGCTGCTTTTGTTGTGTGTGTGTGTGTGTGTGTGTGTGCATCACCAGGGTTCTTGTAGGTAGGTAGATTTGAGAACACAATTAAAAGTGCACACAATTATGACATTCATGGGTCCTAAAGTCAAAATGGGACATGCAGCCATGATGTAAACCTGTTTTGTTTGTCCTTTACATAACTTTACTTAAAATGGCACGGAAAGGGAGTGTTTGGTTTCATGTGTAATAAGCCTAATTTGTTTTCAACTGCCCAATGCCCAGAATAGATCTAAATGTATGTTCTAGTGTTTTAGTTTTACTTACCAACCAAGATAGTTTCAACCAAGTGAGTTTCAATATAATAGTACTGTGCATTTGTTGAATTAAAATAAATTTTCTAAGTTTGGTTATTAGGATTAATGGCAAGTATAATAGTAAAATGTTGACACAACATTGGAAACAATATTCCTTCATTTAAATTTGATCATTTGATCATCGCTAATTGTTTTTTAAACTGCCACAATGTAATTCTGCATTAGCAATTAAACGGGTAATCTCCTCATAACAATGTCTCATTTAATTAAATCATGCATCTGTTTTACTTTCCTTATAAGACTGTTACTTTCTTGTTAAAAGAAACATTTTAATACAGGATAAAGAATGGTCAGTATATTACTAGGTAAGTTCCATTCTGAAACATTTCAGGAAAAATTTAAGCTTGTCCAATGGGGAAAACATTATTAATTTGTTCAGTCATGGTTTAAAAAAAAAAAAAGCATGTTGCATGCAAACACTAGTTTCTAATGTCTTAGGATAGCAAAAACAACTGATGTATGCTGAAATTGGTGTAGATATTATAAAAAGTCTAATAGGAACATTAAGGGTTGTTTTTTTTTCTGATTTAGTTAAAGGACAGGCCTAAACTCTATTTGCTTCCTGTGGTTTTCATCAGTACTGAAACTGAAAGCTGAAACTGTGTTTGCACTGTTCAGTACAAGCACACTCTGCTGGAAAAAGAAAGTTATTCTTTAATTCTAGGAAGGAGTGGCTTATCCAGCGTCGCTCAGTAACAACTCCATAAATTGTTTAAATGCCTCTAGAGTTATAGGAAGATCGTGACATATCAGAAAACCACTGGGATGGGAAGGAAATTATGAAGGTAAGAATGCGGTGCATTACTAATTCTTTTGTGAACAGTTTATTATTTATTAGAAAATAGTTCATCTTTATACCAAAGATCATTAAATTCTGTAATCATCTGTGGAATTCAAAGCTGACAGCTTCAGTCACTGCTTACTTTACTATTTTTTATATAGAAATAGGTGAATAGTGACTAAGTCTCTCGTTCTGATAAACATTCCCTTTTGAGTTACACATAATGTCATTTGGTTGAACTGTTCCTTTAAGAGATGCTGATTGAAAATTATTGTTGTTGGTGTTCACTTATCTGTAGATTAATTCAAATAAGAAAAAGTTATGTGGATTGTGCTTATTGTGTCATAATTGCACTTATACAGTTATACAAATTTGTTTTTGCATTACATTTAATGAAATGTAAAGGTTGTGTTCACAGGTTCACAAGAATTTTCAATTACCACACCCGTTTTTATAAACACAAATTACCATATGTAAAGACATGTTCCTTACAACTTTTGTTTATTCAGTCTGAAGGCTGAAAAGGTTTATTGATCAATATTAGAAGGTGTGACAGAGTGCTGCAGCCATGACATCAAAACCTGGAAGAGTAATTTGCTATCTGGGTTCCCTTGACATTTCCCTTTAGGTTTTTATAATGTTTTTTTGCCCCAAAAATATATGAGCAAAGCAAGGTCTGTAGTAAGCATAACTTGACTATAACTGGGAAATTTTGTTGTATGGGTGTGTGTAAATTAAGTTTTAGGGCAAAACATCAAAAGTATTGTCCATTTATATTTATCACAGTCCTTGTTTTACTTGAAAACCCCCATTATAAAAACACATAGGAAAATCTCTAACAAAACTATTATAAAAAATACATTGTAAATGGAAGTAGCGAAAACTTCTAATTGCAAATTATTTATTTTCACAGGAATTTTGTGTCCTTTAAGTCATGGCTTTTGCAGGAAATCATCATAATCTTCAAACATTACAAGAGTCGTATGAGCTGTGTGTGGGATGTAATAAGTGCTTTAAAAAACAAAAAGAGATTTCATACTCCTACAAGCAGATTAGCCATATCTGCTCAGAAAACACATTACTAATCAAGCGGAAAGGTAACAATTCAGTGTGGAGGCCCGTTGCCCCCCTGCCAGACTTTCCCAGACCTTACAAATATGTTGTTTGCTGGCACTTCACTGAGGAAAGTGGATGCAAGCAGCATGGAAGTAGATGTACCTTTGCTAGGAGCTCAGAAGAAGCAGCGCTGTGGAACATCATGAAGGATGAAAACTGGACAATTCCTAAGCTAGTGAAAGTCATAAAACCAAACCAAAGGACACTGCAGTCAAAGTCTCAAGAAAAAGGAAGACAGTTTGACTGCACATTCTGCCGGATCCACTTCCCAACAGATGAGAAACTGATGAACCACTGTTTCAGTGTGAAACACAGGAGACTGATCTTTGAAGATACAGGTACCTCTCAGACTTGGGAGTATCGTGATCCGCCACCAACACACAAGGACCTGAAATTGTGTGAAAGGTATTTATATGAAGTGTGACATGGCATTAGATGTTTGCTTGTGTCAAAGTAAGTTAAAGCAGCCTATAAAAAATTCTCTCATAGATCCCTGATATGTGAGTATGGTGATAACTGCACAAAGGCACACAGTCAAGAGGAACTTCGTGAATGGCAAAAGAGAATCAAGGCTTCACGAAAAAGAGCCAGAGATGCAGCCGAGATGGGTCTACTGTCCTATCAGGACAAGCTTTTGGAGGAATACAGATACAGCAATGACAAGAAAATGATTGTAAGTGGGCCGTTCAGTAATGAACAGTGAATAATGTCATGTTATGACATGTTGACAGGTGTATCTCTGACCTCTCTGACACTTTGATCTCTTTGACACTTTTGCATTGCTACTGTACTTGCATTTAATTTGAACCTTCTGTTATGTATGCTAACAAATACATTTTATTGACCCATGCTATTTTTTATTATATTTTTACAACCAAAGCTTTAATTGTACATTTTTAAAATTGCTTTTTACAATATCATAAACACTGATTGAATCAATATTCCTGCAGATCAGTGACACCCTTCCTGATGTTTCTATCATCTGTGACCCAGATATAGACAGTGTGTATGTAAGGAAAAAGGGAATACAGTGTACATGGAATTTTACCATTAAATCCAAGGTTTGTGCATTAACCCGTATAACATGTATAACGTTTGTCTTTAAAAAACATTGTCATTGTTACATTTGACCAGGTATGTTACAATAGAGTAATACCAGTTACTAAGTAATGATAGTACTACATTTGCTCTTAATGTAAGAATTATGGGGTTCAGCTCATAATTTTGATAACAAACCTTAAGGAAGTCCTTATCCTTATGTCCACAAGTAAGATAAGAAAAAAATAATAATATTTTCTAAACATGTTTAGACGGCTGAAAGTGTGAGCCAGTAGTGTAGGATAGCCTCTGCAATGACACTGATCTTAATGAAATTCCAAACTGACTTAAATCCCTCCAGGAACTTCTAGTGATTATTGCTTTATTCAAACGGGAACTGGGGGCGAAATTCAGCCTTGGCAAAGACCCCGATGAGGAACTGACATATTCCAGTAGTGCTTGGTTTAAAAACAACCAAACAGGTGACTGAATATTTCTTACAAAACCCAGCAAGAAATCGTATGGCATGCTTTTACTAACACTAATTACTTAATTAATTGTTGAACTGCCAAGTTCAAAAATTATTTTTGCCTGAATTATTGTGATAAACCTAAAACCTTAAGTCCTCGTTTTATGTCAATGTCTCGAGGCTCTGCAGAGTATGAAATCCCAGTGTCCTTCAAATCTGACCAACCAGGCCAGTATGAGCAGTGGGTAGTGTTTGACTTCAACACGAGACCCGTACTACGACAAAAAATCAAGGTCAGAGTTGGAGAGGATGAGTGTATGGGAACATCAGTCATGACCCCAGCACCTGAGATTCCGCTAAAAAAACAAAAGACTGAAGGGAATCTTGAGCCCTGGAATGAGGAAAGCCTGGAAATCATTCCATATTTTAAAAGAGAAGAGGCAAAGAGAAAGCTGATCAATAGATACAAGCTCATCACGACAGACCAGATGAACAGTGTGATTAACCATGACAATTACAAACAAAGCATGCACAATTTTTTATTTCGGGAGGAAAAAGAAGGAGGCGAACTACTTACTAGGTATGTATAAATATGTAAATATATTTGGATTTGACAACTGAAACAGAATTCTAATTCACAAACTGTACTCTCTCTTTTCAGGCTGAATCTACGAGGCACTGTGCAGTTGAAAAATCAGTTGTTCGATCTCAGGTTTGGAATGAAATGGGCTTGTCCAGGGGAACTTTTTGCTTCTGTGGCTCTGTCTCACCCACTAACTCCTGATGCTCCTCAAGGCTTCATAGTGAAAAGACAGGCTATCAGATCTCTTGTTCGTGTTGTGAAAAACAATGATTATTTTGGGCCTATTTATGAGGCTGAATTTCTAAAAGACGCTGCCACAGAGACACAAGTACTTTTGCAGCTTTCCAAACAATGCTGCACTGATTTGAACCTGCAGAATGGACAGCAGTGTGAGATGGAAGTCCAGTTCCAGCTAAATCGTCTCTGGTTCTGCGAGATGCACAAAGCCATTGATGATCTCCCCAACTTAGACAAAGTCTTACCTGACCTGAAAAACAGCAACGTCTGTATTTCTTCTCAGTCAGATACAGGAGAGTTAAATGAGAAGCAGCAAGCAGCAATGAACTTTGTTCTGAGTGTAACAGACAACAGAAGCAGCATCCCACCTTTGTTGATTTATGGACCTTTTGGAACAGGGAAAACTCGAACCCTTGCAAAGATGACCCAGGCTCTTGTGCAGCAACCACAGAACAAAATCCTGATTTGCACACACACAAACAGGTAAGGCATCACAATGCAGTGGCATTTCGGAGTACTACTCCACAGAAGTAGGTATTTCTCTAGCTCATACAGTAAAGCATGGTGCAAGTAAGTTTAATACAGTCATTGAAAGATACAGTTATTTCTCTTTTTTCTTGATACAGTTCTGCTGATCTTTATGTAAAAGGACATTTTCATGAATATGCAGCTGTTCATCATGAAGCCAGACCTTTGAGAATCAAGGCAAAGGAGAGCAATCCCAGATCCACTGATACCATCACTCTACAGTACTGCCATTTATCCAGAGACGGCAGTCATTTTGAGTTTCCTGATAAAGCTGTTTTAGATTCCACAAGAATCATCATAACAACAACTGCTGTGGCTCGTTTCTTCCATGACATGAAGCTCCCTGAAAACTACTTCAGCCACATTCTGATTGATGAAGCTTCGCAGATGTTGGAGTGTGAGGCTCTTATGGCACTGGGCTTAGCAGGTAAAAATACACGTGTTGTTTTAGCAGGAGATCACATGCAGATGGGACCCAAGCTCTTCTCTGTGAGACAAGACAAATGCTCAGAACAAACCCTGCTCAATCGCCTCTTCTATTACTACCAAGCTGAAAACAGTGACATCGCCAAACAAAGCAGAATCATTTTCACTGAAAACTACCGTTCCACAAAGGACATTGTGGATTTTGTATCAACACATTTTTATGTGGGAAAGAGTGATGTGATCAAGGCTAGAGGAGATGTGCCTCCTCATCCAGACCAGCATGCCTTGCAGTTCCATCATGTAAGAGGAGAATGCTGTTTGGACCCAACAAGCATGTCCTGGTTCAATGCGGAACAAATTCTAAGCGTTGTTGACATTGTGCAAGGAATAATGGAGGAATGGCCTCAAGAGTGGGGTGATAAAGATCCAGAATCAATCTGTGTCCTTTCTCAAGGCAGACAGGTATCAAACCTATAGCTACTTACCAATTTATATTATGCTTTTATTAATGGCATCCTGCTATTGTATCAAATGCATGTAAGTGTGTTTATACACAAGATGCTTTTGCCTCTTTTGTGTTTCAGGTGTTGGAAATCAGACAAAGACTGTGTCAGCTTGGACAGCCCCGTTTCACTGTGGAGAATGCAGAAAATGTGCAAGGTAAAGATGATGCATTACTCAAATATAATACTGTGGCATGATTATGCTCAAAGACACTAGTATTAATGCTTGTGATTTACAGAGCATACTGCCTTTTCCCATATTTTGCAGGAAAACAGTTCAGAGTAATCGTGATTTCCACTGTGCACACCAAGAACAGCTTATTGGAGACGGACCAGACCTGTCTTGAGTTTTTCAATGACATGCGAGTGCTGAACACAGTTATGACAAGAGCCAAATCCCAAATATTTGTTGTTGGAGATGCAGCTGCCCTTTGCTGCCATCAATTCGGTACATGCTGGAGACTATGGACATCATACACAGAGGATTGCATCAACAAGGGAAGTGCCCATAACTTCACCTTGGATTCTTTGAAACAAGATCTCCTTGAGATATCTGAGCTCTGCAGAAGTGAGGATGAAGACAGCAGTGATAGTGAATCAACTACATCTGAAATACCAGACACAGAAGACCCAATACTTCAAGAGCTTCTCGATGAGAGCAAATACATAAACGTTACATTGACAGAGGAAGGCTTGTTTCCAGTTTTTCAACATGAGCAATTCATCAGTAGTGTTAGAAACCAAATTGCAGAAGTAGATGAAGAGCAATTGTTGACTAACTCTTCAACACATAAGCACTGTGAGCTGGTCAAAGAGAGCTTTGAAAGAGCTTATGCAAAACCACTTGACGAGCCCTCCATAAGAATTGAGATCATGGGCAGAAAAAACATAGGACAGGCATTCCCAGGAGACAAGGTAACAGTGGAGATCCTGAGTGAGATATCAGATCCTCCTACGGGAAAAGTAATCAACATCCTGGAAAGTGCGGATGCTGTCAAAGAATTTGTCTGCACCCTTGAAAGACACGACAGTCAAGTGATGATACCTATCAACAAATGCATCTCCAAAATCTACACACCATTCTGGAAAGACAAACCAAATCACATTGCTATAAGAAATCCTGAGAACCTCAAAGTAGAGAAGTTCATCAAAATCAGTGAAGAGGCACACAGAAAATATCTCTTCGTTGTCAAATTGCTTAAGTGGGGAAATGTTTGCAAATATCCCCTGGGGATTGTTGTGGGACAGTTTCCAAAGATAACAACTTTAGATGATGGATTAAAGGTTCTTGACATAGAGTTCCAGTTGAGCAGGACACTTTCTTCATCTTTGGAAATACAGATGAGAGACTTTCAAAGTCTTGATTTATTTGAAGATGGGCGAAAAGATTTTCGCATGCTGCCAACATTCACCATTGATCCTGCTGATTCACAAGACCTTGATGATGCAATCAGTGTACGGGATTTAGGTGAGTGCTATGAAATAGGAGTTCACATTTCTGATGTTGCTAGCTTTGTGGCTAAAGACAGTGAACTGGACAAATATGCAAGACAGCAGTGTACTACATTCTATCCCAGTGGGAAGGAGCCAATACACATGTTCCCTAAAGAGCTGAGTGCTAATTTCTTCAGTTTGATTCCTAACCATGACAGACGAGCAATCTCCTTGATAATTCAAGTAGATACTAAGACAAACCGCATAATGGAAAAATTAATTTGCAAATCTGTCATTCACTCCAAGAGGAAATTTTCTTATGATGAAGCTGAAGACATCCTTGAAAACACTCATCAGCATTCTGACCTGCTTGAAATCTGCCTTTTGAAAGCATGGACCTTTGCTGAGGTCCACAGGAGATTGAGGAGACAGGAA
The DNA here is from genome assembly GCF_012432095.1 of Onychostoma macrolepis. NCBI lineage: Eukaryota > Metazoa > Chordata > Actinopteri > Cypriniformes > Cyprinidae > Onychostoma > Onychostoma macrolepis. The sequence continues at coordinate 32,443,228 of NC_081160.1, forward strand.
GACTGGTGCTACAAACAGCCAGATGAAGACGTGACTCTGGGAAGAAGGCGATCTCACCTAATGGTGGAAGAGCTGATGGTCATGTTTAACCACATGGTTTCTGAACATCTTCTGTTTGATGAAACAACAAGGAGCATAACTCCACTGAGATGCCAGGACAGGCCAAAAAATGAAAAGCTTGCTGAACTTTTTGACAAAAATGCCTCCTTGATTCCACTTTCTGTTCACTTCTCAAGTCAAATTCAAATTCATAAGAGTGAATATGCGTCTCATGAACTGAATAACCAAGGTTTGATCCACCGCAGAGCCATGCCAAACCCTCAGGCTGGCATTTCTGATTCTGAAACCTTCCCCATATTAAAATCTGTTTTGAGATGCTTGAAGACAGCAGTAGAGCAGAAAAATATCTACAAAATAATTGATTTTATTGTAACTGATGAGATTCACCCCCAACTTCTTCCTTTTGCTATTGCATTTAGGAGACTGTTTCACAAAGCATGTATTCTGCGCTCAAACTCAACACATGTCTCAAGAATTGGGCATCATGATTTAGATCTTGACAGCTATACATGTTCCTCATCTCCAGTCCGCCGATATATAGATGTTATTGTACAGCGCCTTCTTCATTCTGTGATTAACAACACAAATGTTAGGTACAAAGCTCATGACATTGACCTGTCTTGTATGGAATTTTCCAGAAAAAACGACCAACAGTCAGCATATCAGAGGAAAGCAAATGCTTTACATTTTGCAATAGAACTGTCGACCCAAAGCGAAAGAAAGGTGGCCTACATTGTGGAACTCAATGCATCAGGGACAAACTTCAGATTATCCTTCCCACTTAACAGAACCTCTATATCAGAAAACTTAGACATTATGTACAGGGATCTTCAGTTGGCAGATCAACCACATTTTGATGAAACCAACAACTGCATGATCTTGAAATGGGTGCGAAGGATATATTCATTCTCCAATCCTCACATCCTTGCTGAAGTGAAAAAGCAAAATCCAAACTCAGTCATGGCCTATGTCTCTACAAAGACCTGGAAATGCGTAGCAGCTGCTCTTAGAGAAGAAAACTGGGACAGATTGTTTCCCCTGATTGAGGAGCTTGACGTCAGCTCAAGAATCCATGCAAGACAATTCAATGAAAGACTGAGAAATGCTAAAAGTTCAGAAAAATCTGATCCTATGTATGCTGAGCATTATGCCGAACTGTCGATGAGAATAAAGCCAGGTGAAGCGGTCGAAGTACAGCTAGGTGCAGCCACGGCTCGAGGACTAATGACGCCAGCAATTCAGCTGTTTGCTGTTCATCCAAAATTTGAGATTTGTTTGGAGCATGTGAAAGATCCAATCAAGTGTTTTTCTAACTATGCTCTCCACTCATCAAGGAATTCATACAAGACATACATGGATTATCAGGAAATATGGAAACCTTTGTGTGAAATGGAGTCAGCCTCCAATGCTGTTGCTGAAAATGAAAGTATTCTTATTGAAGATGCAGCTTTGAGATGGAAAACCTCTCCTCAAAAGACGCATCAGGGGGTTTTTCTCCTCCCACTGGACAAAAAATCTCAGTGGTCCATTGACTGTGACCTCAGGAACAGTTTCCTCTGCATTCGAACTAGGATTCACCAGAGTAGTCCCTCTCAGTGCACAGCTCTCATGGATATTCCTTCTATCACTTGGGTGGCCCATGGCATAATTACAAAAGTTGACGAAACAGAATCCAAAGAACCGAAGAATTTACAAATTGATTTTCAGATTAACCACATGCCCATGACAAAGATTCCAGAAGCAATATTCAGTGAGAGGACAAGATTTACTCTGGAGCTGATTCCAAAGCTTCTGCCAGATGCGTAAGACTATAAATTATAGACACTAAAGCTTATTAAAATGTTGTATTAATGTAACTGTATTGTTTTATGTGTATAGATTATAATCACATCTTCAAACAATATGTGTAGGCTATGCTTCATTAATTGTTATGCTTTATTTAATTTTCAGGCGCAAAGAGGACGCAATTAACAGTCTAACCAAAGCCAACACACTTGTAAAAAATATCGCCATGGGCAGAAAAATCAACTCTGAAGGAGGTGCAACAGTTTGACATTTACTGCCTCATTATAAATGTTTTGCATATCTATATTTCAAATCCTACTATCAAAACTAATGATTCACTAGCCATCTTTTAAACAATTATACATTCAAATATAGTTTCATTTTGTTTAACACTGTATTTCCTCAAAGGATGCAACATGTTGAAGCAGATGCCAGCCAGTTTTGAGATTGACAAGTATCTCCCTTCTGGGTTTTCCCATCTAAACAACAGTCAGTGCAAAGCTATAAGAGAGGCACTGAACAACCCATTCACTCTTATCCAAGGCCCACCAGGTGAGAGATATTTTTGGACTTTCTTTGGTTTCTTTGGCCTTAGGCTATTGTAATTTCCATTCCTTCCCTAAGTTACGATCGCATCTTTTAGTCTAGGGGTTACAGAGCGGAAGTGACGAAGTTAAAAGATGTGATTAAATAAATAAGTGAGCATTTAGAAATCTCATTTTCCTCTATCCCAGCTCTTATCACTTTCACCATTGACACTTCCCATAAAGGTTCACACAAAACCCTCTATTTAACACCATAATACGAAAGAATACCAAATGCCAGAAATATACTTAAGTGTTTTATTAAGGGCTTAACATAAACCGAAAGACTATATATATCGAAAATATACAATATCAGGGCACTTAATCAACTTAAATAACCAAGGCGTCAGGAGAGAGCAAATGCCAAAATACCAAACAAAACAGTTGTTCTAAAGGTTATAATAAAATAACTTCCCTGACAAAAGAAAACAAAATAAAAGACAATAATCTTACCTCTCTCCCTGACTAAAGAAAAACAGGTGAAAAGTTTAGAAGGGGATAAACCCAAATAAATCGACGCCCATCTCCCTACACGCTTTCACAGAACTAGACTCACACAGAATCTCAACAGTAACATCATTGTAACCACACTTGAGGTTTACATTTCACAAATTGCTCAAGAGCAAATAAAACAATGTCTCTGGGATAGCAGATAAGGGACTCCTCCCAAGCTGTGTCTCTCTGCTCCTTTATATCTGTTGCACACTGTGTAACAGGGAAACCACGCTGCCGCTAAATGCAATCAGCTGTGGATGATTTGGAGCACTGCTTGGCAGAGAGAAAGAGAGAGAGAAAGGGGGGAAAAAAAGAGGGAGGAGAGAAAAAACATATGACCATATCCCAACATACACAATTAAGTCACGGGACGTAACACCTATTATATTACTGTTGTGCATTTTCACAGGGACTGGAAAAACTGTTGTTGGTGTCTATATCGTGTACTGTTTGCTCAAGAATATACAACAGCTTCCTGCCACCAGTTCACAGAAGAAGACAGCTGTTCTGTACTGTGGCCCCTCAAATAAGTCTGTTGATGTTGTTGCAGGTAAATTTTCTGTATTGCCAATTATCCGGGGGGAAAGAACATTGCCTGACTAAGGATCACTGCAACTTAAACTTTTTTATATGAATGTGTTGCAGGTCATCTCCTAAAACTTCAAAATGAACTTAGACCTCTCAGAGTCTACAGTGATCAGACGGAGATGTTGGAGTTTCCTTACCCAGGCTGCAATCTGAAGCTGTCACGCAATTCAAAAAGAGGCGAAAAACCCAACACAGAGCTCAGGTATTTGCCAAATGCTGTCCATCTATCACTTATTTGAGTGTAGATATAACTGCCGATGTAATATGCATGTATTTATAAATGAAGAGTTTATAAATTGCAAAAGCCTCCAAGTACGTCTGACGTTTTTCTTTAAAATTAGCATTTCTTTTTGGCTACTATGTATAGGTTTCTATTTAAGTCCTGGTACTACTGAATGGGTTGAGGCTGGGATTTAGCGCATTCGAAGGGAAAGTACTTGATTCACATATACTATGTGTGGAGAGCATTCACTCAGTATTGTTATCTTATTTTTGCCCAAGATAGCTTTTAGAGGCTTTTGCATTGGAACTCTTCAAATCTAAACCTTGCTTTTCACTAACAGATGTGTATTGTTGTTGTTGTTGAATTATTAGTTCCATTGCACTACACCACCTGATTCGAAAGGATGACAACCCATATTCCACACAAATATTAGCTTTTGATAATAAAATTAGAAGAGGAGCTCAATTCACTAATGAAGAAAAAAAACTGTATGTATGGCTCATTAACTACAAATCTCTTTTTGATTCTGTGTTATTGTATGTTAGAAATTGCTTGGAAACAATTTTATCGAAATGAAAAGCTTAAATAAAAATAATACTAATAAAATAAAATAAAAATGTAACTTTTTTTAAAGCTACAAAGACGTTCTCCAAGAGGCTCGAAAGCATGAATTACTGCGGCATGATGTCATCTTGTGCACTTGCACAGCAGCCTCACACCATGCTTTAGCTAAAGTCCTCGACTTCAAACAGATCATCATTGATGAATGTGCCATGGCAACTGAACCTGAAGCCTTTATTCCACTAGTGGCTCATAAGCCTGAGCAGGTACGACTCCAAAGTAGTGTTCTTTTTAGACAAACCCTGATTTGGATATTAGCACTTTCATTTCATTATGTTTGCATTGAACAAAGATGCAACATATTTGAATTCATTTCTAGGTTCTTAATATTGTATTAATGTCATGTTGTAGGTTGTTCTTCTGGGCGATCATAAGCAGCTGCAGCCTGTAGTCCACTGTGATGTGGTGGAGCGACTGGGAATGAGCAAATCTCTTTTTGAGCGTTACGTGGAGAAAGCACTCATGCTTGACACTCAGTACAGAATGGTAATAAATTAATAAATAGCTATTTAAATAATAAAATAAATAGCTCTAATACTATATTTGTAATAAAACATTTCTGTCTGGTGCTGTTATTTGCTTTTGGAAGTTGTCTATAAACTGCTGTTCAATTTTTCTTTTAAAGTTATATGTTTTATTTTTATCCATTGATAATATATATATTTTTTTATCTTGTGATAAATCTAAACAATTAAACAGCAGTAGTTTCACTTAATTCAAATTAAAATTTCTCCATTGCATATCTTGTTTCTTTCAGCAAGAAGACATTTGTGCATTTCCATCTGAGGAGTTCTATGAAGGAAAGTTAAAAACTAAAACATCACCCAAACCAAGTCTCTTCCTTATTAAATCAAGGCCAACATGCATCGTCTTTGGTCATGTTGAAGGAAAGGAGAAAAGTCTGGTGGTCTCGACTGAACGGGGGAATGAAAATTCAAAAGCAAATTTGGAAGAGGCAGAAGAAGCGGTAAGAGAGAAGTGTAGTAGATTAAATTACGAGTATATTGTAAATTAGACTTTATCTAGACTAATCTAAAAATCTAACATGGCATGGCTTTGTCCATCTTTAACACATCCGTCAAAACTTAAAACATGACAGCCGTTTCTAAATAATGGACAAATACTGTGTAAATTTTGTTATTTTATTCAAAGACTTTATTGTTGTAAATTCAAAATACCTCCTAAGAATATATAATAAAATTATATATCAATTTATTTCAAATTGTGATAATCTTCCTACAGGTGCGGATCGCCATTCTTTTGACTGAGGCTGGGATAAACACAAAGGACATTGCCATTCTCACACCATATAATGCTCAAGTGGCAAATATTAAGGATTCCCTGCTCGATAAGGGTATGAGTGACATCACAGTCAACACCATCATGAAAAGTCAAGGTAATAACAATTTTAACAAATGCCATTTTACAAGTGACACAATAAACATATAATATTACTAAAACTTTTAACACTGAACCTTGACCCATGACAGAAATTACAATTATCATTATTTTGCTGTCTTCATAAAAATAAATACAATTAAGGATTTTTTTATTCTTTTGTTGTTTTTAAGGCAGATACATAGCCTACTTGAAAAATTGTTTATGGTTGCATGTTTTGACAATGGCATGTAGATATTGTTTCTGAATTAATTATGTCTGATCTTTTCTCTTTTGTTTGTTGTGAAACACAGGAAGTGAATGGAAATATGTCATCATGTCAACTGTGCGCTCTTGTCCCGAATCTGATATCGAAACAGAACCAACCAAATCCTGGATTATGAAACGACTTGGATTCATCATGGACCCACACCAAGTTAACGTGGGCATCACCAGGGCTCAAGAAGGCCTGTGCATCATTGGTTAGTTACGCCATCTGCTCTGAATCTGATGAACAAACAGTCTGTGCTTGTGGGAGTCAATAATATGTGAATGATTTGATCCGTAAACACCTGCTAGTTATTTGAATAATGCACACATCGCATTTTTGTCTCTTAAGCATTATGAGTATTATTCAGTCCTATAAGCCTATAATAATTTCAGAACGATATGATATCATTTATCTTTTTTTTTTGTGTGTACAGTTTATGTTAATTGTGACGGTTAATATGTCAAATGCTATTAAAATAAAACTAAACCTCCTTTTAATATGTCTACATTATGTATTTTATTATTATCAACAGTTTTATATTTGATGCTTGGATTACAGTGCCCTGATTCTGCTATTTTGACAGGTAATAAAAACTTGCTGCGGTGCAGTGTGTTGTGGAGAAGACTTCTGGATCATTATAAGGAGAAAGGATGTGTAGTGAATCCCGCCCGGTACATCCAGGTTCAAAAACCCACTAAAAGTCTGCTGAGAACTGCTAGAAGATGATGTGCTTCATCCAGTTTTATTTTTGTAGCTGCATTTACTTTATAGCTGTGTTAAATGTGCACTCATATACTCTACATTCACTCATTTATACATTACTTTGTGATTTAAAAAAAAAAATGGACATCAGGGAACATTGCATCGTCAGACCTGTTGGATATTTGTGCTATACATAAATATCATCATAAAATAACTACTCTTGAATGGCACTTTAGTATATCTTAACTTTTAATTAAATATTAAATATATTTAAGTCTGTTTTAGTCTTGGAAATTATATTGTATTTATCTATTTTAATTTCAGCCTTCTTGTGAAGTTTGCATTACTCAGCCATAAATTAATAAATCCATGTAATTACGAAATATAGAAATGAAGGACATTGTTATTTACCTCAATCTTCAAATCAATTTTACCAGGAGAGCACCACTAGACTATGACTATCGCGATGTCAATGTTTGACCACTTAGAGGTGCTGTACTAGCATATAAAGCAATCCTAAGGCAAAGTGCAATTAGTAACTGTGTATGACATATTTTTAGGTGTTGTTGAATTATTTGTATTCAATTGTATTTATAATGTTTTCTGTTGTGTCTGAGTGTATAATTGTAATGCAAGAACCTGAAGGTTCTGTATTTATTTGTTTACAAGTATAAAGATGTATCTGTGAATGTAATATACTTCATAATTTATGTTTACTGTGCAGCTCTTTACATAATTTGCACAACAGTCCATACAAGAGCTGCAGAATGTATTTGGACACCAAAGTCACAAATAAAAATGTGATTGATTAGCTCTGTATCTGTGTTTCAAATGCTTTTCTCTTCACTAACGTCGCTGTTCTTCATCATGTTTGAGTCTCAATGTGTTTGAATCAGGTGGTTTGCATTCATAAGCTCAACAGAATTGTGTCGCTTTCGTGGGTGGTTAGGACAAAAATTACATTGAAAAGATACTTTTATCGTGTCACGTCTGGTTGGGACACACGGTGTTACAGTTTGATCCCCCCCTAAAAAATCTAAGTGTAAAATATTCATGCTGACAGATCTAATAATTGAATCTGCAATTAGGGAAAGTGGAGAGAAGAGGTCCAGTCTGGAGACGAGCAGGAACAGTTGATTTGAATGGCAGACATGGAGATCCAGATTTTTTGTTTGTTCATTTATTTTTAATATTCAACAGGTAAAGTTGTTCTGTATCTAAATGCAAAAATGTTCATAATTGTTTGAATAAAACAGACTACTGGGGGGAAAAAACTGAATATTTATCTTGTGACCATTTTGTGACTATTTTAACAAAAGCAACAGTAATATAATATATATATATATATATATATATCTAGGTCAGTGGCCCTTGGCTTGGTATTGTTGGCAGAATTCGGCCCTCGGCGAAAACTAATTGAGCAACCCTGGTTTAATGGGACACCAGCCATGCCAGCAAGCATCTATTCACAATACTACACTTATCCAACACCAACATACATACCATCATTCTACATACCTGCTCTTTTTATACCATACCAGTGTCACGTGTATGTTCCCGTTTAGTTCCTGTTCTAATCATTGTCTAATTATCGGTCAGTCTGATCACCTGTGTTGAATTAATCATCTTGTTTGCTCCTTTGTTTCCCTGTCTTTATAAGCCTTCTGTTTCTTTCTGTTCCTCGTCTCGGATTGATGTTAGTTAATGTTATTTTCATGGTCTATGTGTGTTGAAGCTAATTAAAGATTGTCTGCGTTTATTCATTCATTCTTTGTGCCTCTCTACAACTACGACCGCGTTACAACCAGACACTGACACCATTAAATTATTGGCATCAATGGTTCTGTGAAGAACCTTTATCATCCATGTAGCCTTTCCATTGCACAAAACATTCTTTAAAATGGAAAAATAAAAGTTCTTTAGATTGTTAAAATGTTCTGCCCACTAAGAAATAAATGGTTATTTCAAGAACTGTTCTCAGAAAGGATCTTTGGGGAAGCAAAATTGGTTCATCTATGGCAACTTTATGAAAAGGTTCTTTTGGAACCATTATTTTTAATAGCGTAGAATCTTTTCACTGCATTAAAGGTTCTTAATAGTGGAAGAAGGTTCTTTGGAATATTAGATAATGTCCTTCAAACTAAGAGAAAATGGTTATTTTAGGAAATTATCACTGAAAGGTTTTTTTTTTTTTTAGATTTTACCATGTACAACCCGAATTCTGGAAATGTTGGGACGTTTTTTAAATTTGAATAAAATGAAAACTAAAAGACTTTCAAATCACATGAGCCAATATTTAATTCACAATAGAACATAGAGAACATAAATGTGTAAACTGAGAAATTTTACACTTTTATCCACTAAATGAGCTCATTTCAAATTTGATGCCTGCTACAAGGTCTCAAAAAGTTGGCATGGGGCAACAAAGGGCTGAAAAAGCAAGACATTTTGAAAAGATTCAGCTGGGAGAACATCTAGCAACTAATTAAGTTAATTGACATCAGGTCTGTAACTTAGAGAGGCAGAGTCTCTCAGAAGTAAAGATGGGCAGAGACCCTCCAATCTGTGAAAGAGTGCGTAAAAAGTTTGTGGAATACTTTAAAAACAACGTTCCTCAATGTCAAATTGCAAAAGCTTTGCAAATCTCATCATCTACAGTGCATAACATCATCAAAAGATTCAGAGAAACTGGAGAAATCTTTGTGCGTCAGAGACAAGGCTGAAGACCTTTGTTGGATGCCCGTGGTCTTCGGGCCTCAGACGACACTGCATCACTCATCGGCATGATTCTGTCATTGACATTACTAAATGGGCTCAGGAATACTTCCAGAAACCACTGTCAGTAAACACAATCTGCCGTGCCATCTGCAGATGCCAACTAAAGCTCTATCATGCAAAAAGGAAGCCATATGTGAACATGGTCCAGAAGCGCCGTCGTGTCCTGTGGGCCAAGGCTCATTTAAAATGGACTGTTTCAAAGTGGACAAGTGTTCTATGGTCAGACGAGTCCAAATTTGACATTCTTGTTGGAAATCACGGACGCTGTGTCCTCCGGACAAAAGAGGAGGGAGGCCTTCCAGCATGTTCAGTTCAAAAGCCAGCATCTCTGATGGTATGGGCTTGCATAAGGCAGCTTGCATGTTTTGGAAGGCACTATGAATGCTGAAAGGTATATAAAGGTTTTAGAGTAACATATGCTCCCCTTCCAGACAACGTATATTTCAGCAGGACAATGCAAAATCACATACTGCAGCTGTTACAACAGCATGGCTTCATAGTAGAAGAGTCCGGGTGCTGAATTGGCCTGCCTGCAGTCCAGATCTTTCACCTATAGAGAACATTTGGCGCATCATTAAATGGAAAAATATGTCAAAGATGACCACAAACTCTTCAGCAGCTGGAAACCTATATCAGGCAAGAATGGGACCAAATTCAAACACCAAAATTCCAGAAACTCATAACCTCGATGCCCAGACGTCTTCAAACTGTTTTGAAAAGAGGAGGTGCTACACCATGGTAAATGGATGTGGATACCATAGGATATGAATATGGTAATCAGTCAGTACCATGGGATTGCCATTTGATACCATGATAGCACCACAGTCCTCTTTGTATGTCCATTGCTGTTTTCATGACTTTTCTCACTTTCTGGCTTCTCTACTCTGCACTTTTTAAATGTCAGAAAAATCTCACTGTCTAAATTTGTCACACCTTTCTGCACCTCTTTCTGTAGTCTCAGGAGAAGCAGGTGCTGAAGCAGTTGGCGGAGAAACGCGAGCGTGAGAAGGAGGTGCTCACCAAGGTTCAGGAGGTCAACAACAACTACAGCAAGATGGCCGAGGAGAAACTTCACCACAAAATGGAGCTGATCCAAGAAAATCGCATGGCCCGACTTAATGCTCTCAAACAGCGTCTGAGAGAGAAGGTGAGTCTGTCTGGTTGTTTTTAATGAATCAGTCAATCAGTGTATGTTATTATATAAAGAATATGACTCTCAGCCTCCAACGTCCCATTCAAAGTGCCGCCGTGTTCTCAAAAGTTCTCATTCAGATCTGAATCCATTTTACATTTTTGCAATTGGCACATGTTTTAATCCCAAGCAACTGGCATTGCATGTGAAGTATATATCTTATTAGTTCATGCATTACCTTGGAATCGAGCCAATTACCTTAGCATTGCTGGTACCTCTACTGTTTGAGCTATGGGAATGTTTTTTGTTTGAAACACACTTTTCATGATCCGATGAATAAAATCAAGACCCAAAAAATTAAGAAAGTATCAAATGGGCTGGTAATGCTATTTTATTTTGCCAGCAGCCATATCACCCTGCAGCCCAAGACTGGTTACCCACTGAAGCTAAGCAGGGTTGAGCCTGGTCAGTATCTGGATGGGAGACCTCCTGGGAAAACTAGGTTGCTGTTGGAAGAGGTATTAGTGAGGCCAGCAGGGGGTGCTCACCCTGTGGTCTGTGTGGGTCCTAACACCCCAGTATAGTGATGGGGACACTATACTGTAAAAAGCACAGTCCTTCGGATGAGACATTAAACCGAGGTCCTGACTCTCTGTGGTCATTAAAAATCCCAGGATGTCCTTCGAAAAAGAGAAGGGGTGTAACCCCGGCATCCTGGCCAAATTCGTGCGGATCCATGTGCAAGTTTTTATTAGGCAGAGACGTGGTCGTATAGGCAGGGTCGAAACAATGGCAAACAGGTATGGCAGAGACAAGACAAAGAGTAATCCTAGGGCAAGCAAAGGTCGACGATCGGCAACAGTATCCAGTGGGCAAGGCAGAGAGATAATCCAGGGAACACAGGCTAGAATCCAATGGGGTGCAATGAGAGTCCAAACGGCAAGGCAAGGGTTAATCCAGGGAAACACGGGCTAGAACAAACACGGGAAAACACAAACCAAACAGGCAGGGGAAAACTAGGAAAACAACAGGGGCTCTGTAGAGTAGCTACGGCTATGGGAGCGGTAAACGCATACAATACTCGGCAGAGAGGCAGAGAAAGTCCAAGGCTTATAAAGCGTGTGTGATCAGTATGTGCATGGGATCAGGTGTGCGTGTGATAGTGCAATGAGTGATTGTTGACAGCTGTGATCAGTGTTGGATGATGGGAAATGGAGTCCATGTGGTGTGTGGGAGAAGGCGATTAGTCACCAGAAGAGACAGACGGCAGTGCGTAAGTGTTTTAATACTCATTCTTAGCTCTGTTGTTTAAATTAATTCCTTGCTGCTAGGAAAGAATAGTTCGTTTCCTACCTATTTCTATTCTGCTTTTTCGTTGTGGTTTATATTTTTGATTGCACTTACTGATCATTATAATAACGAAGTGTTAGTTTCGATTTGAGCCATTGCCCTGCGATTGGCTGGTGGTTGTGCTAATTAAAAGCGACCACAGCTTTTTTTCACTCTAGACTGTGTATTTGTTTGAGGTGTGTGCGCTGACGCGGAAGCGTCTGCGGAAGCGTTCAGCCGTCGTGTTCAGCCTCCTCGTGTGAAGACCGAGGAGTGTAAAGACCTGCGACTTTTTCCTGTGCGACTTGAACCGAGCAACGACACCGAGCTACACACTTAAGTATCTTTTTTCCTTCCTCACTCTGCTCTCCTATCCTCTTTCCTTCTACCTCTATCATGTGTCTCCAAAACATTCCGGTTCTCTCTCAGCCACGCTCTAACATCACTCGCAGACGGCAACGTAATACTGCTAACCTCACGCCCTATCTCTACATCTTCCACTACACCTCTGGCTTTCTCTGTGGGTCTCTGAATTGTCAGTCAGCCGTCAACAAAGCTGACTTCATTTCTGCCTTTTCTTTAAAATCCACTCTCAGCATCTTGGGCTTGACTGAGACCTGGATTTGTCCAGAAGACTCAGCAACCCCAGCTGCTCTCTCTACTAATTTCTCTTTCTCTCATACTTGGCGTCAAGTTGGTCGGGGTGGGGTACTGGCCTGCTCGTTTCACACAATTGGAAATACTCAACCCACTCTACCCTTTGCAATTACAACTCATTTAAATGTCATGCCATTACTGTATCAGCTCCGATAAAACTCCAGATTGTGGTAATCTACCGTCCCCCTGGACAAATTCTAGCCACCTTCCTAGAGGAGCTGGACGGGTTGTTGTCCTCTTTGTGGAGGATGGCACTCCACTCTTAGTCTTTGGTGATTTCAACATTCACCTAGACAAGCCTTATGCTACAGACTTCCACTCGCTCCTAGCTTCATTTGATCTCAATCGCCTTACCACTACTAGCACGCACAAATCAGGCAACCAACTTGATTTAATTTACACACGCAATTGTACTGCAGATAACATTCTGGTACAACCGCTACATATCTCGGACCATTTCTTCATTACATTTACACTACATTTTGCTACCCGTGTGCCACCAACCCCCCTACCGGTTACTTTTAGACGAAACCTGCGCTCCCTTTCTCCTTCCCATCTTTCCTCTGTAGTATCCTCCTCCTTCCCTCACCTACCCATTTCTCATCTCTGGATGTAAACGCAGCTACTGAAACTTTATGCTCTACCTTAACTTCTTGTCTAGACGACATTTGTCCTCTCTCCTCTAGGTCAGCACGGACTGCCCCTTCTAACCCCTGGTTATCTGATGTTCTTCGTGAACATCGGACTAAACTCAGAGCGGCAGAGAAAATGGCACAAATCAAACAACCCGTCGGACCTGAGTAGGTATCAGTCTCTGCTCTCATCTTTCTCTGCTGATGTCCACACTGCCAAATCCTCACATTTCCACAACAAGATCAACAGCGCTCCAGACATGCGTAATCTCTTCAGAACATTTAATTCTCTCCTCTGTCCCCTCCACCACCTCCCACCACTTCTATTACAGCTGATGACTTTGCTACTTTTTTTACAGACAAAACTAGATCGATCAGTGATCAGTTCTCACCTCCACGCACACAGGACCCCCAACCAACCACATCCACTGCTAAACCTCCCATTTTCTCCTTCTGTCCCCTGACGGAGGCTGAAGTATCCAAACTTCTCCTCTCCAACCATCCTACAACATGTCCTCTTGACCCAATCCCTCGCACCTTCTGCAAGCAATCTCTCCCACGCTCTTACCGACACTCACACACATCATCAACACATCCCTCCTCACAGGCATCTTCCCCACTGCGTTCAAGCAGGCTCGGGTAACCCCACTGCTCAAAAAACCTACATTAAACACTTCTCTTATAGAAAACTATAGACCTGTCTCTCTCCTTCCATTCATAGCGAAAACACTTGAACGTGTTGTCTTCAACCAGGTCTCATTGTTTCTTTCACAGAACAACAAACTGGACGCTAAACAGTCAGGTTTCAGGAGTGGCCATTCAACTGAGACTGCACTTCTCTCGGTCACTGAAGCCCTGCGAATTGCAAAAGCCCATTCCAAATCATCAGTCCTCATTCTGCTGGATCTATCTGCCGCGTTTGACACTGTCAATCATCAGATACTCCTCTCCACTCTCTCATCACTGGGCATCGCTGGAATTCCACTTCGCTGGTTTGAATCCTATCTCACTGGTAGGTCTTTCAGGGTGGCCTGGGAGGGAGGTATCCAAAGCACATACACTGGTCACTGGGGTTCCTCAGGGATCGGTTCTTGGACCCTCCTCTTCTCCACATACACTACATCACTGGGTCCCATCATACAGGCACATGGATTCTCCTACCACTGCTATGCTGATGACACACAGCTCTATCTCTTTTCAACCAGATGATCCAACGGTAGCTGCAAGGATCTCAGGTTGCCTGGCAGACATCTCGGCATGGATGAAAGAACATCACCTCCAGCTCAACCTGGCAAAGACTGAGCTTCTTGTCTTTCCTGCCGCTCCAACTCTACAGCATGACATCACGATCCAGTTAGGTTCATCAACAATTACCCCATCAACTTCGGTCAGAAATCTTGGTGTAATCTTTGATGACCAGCTGACCTTCAAAGACCACATTGCAAAGACTGCTCGATCTTGCAGGTTTGCACTACACAACATCAGAAAGATCAGGCCCTTTCTGACGGAGCATGCTGCACAACTTCTTGTCCAGGCCCTTGTCATTTCTAGGCTGGACTACTGCAATGCTCTTCTGGCTGGACTTCCATCAAACACAGTCAAACCTCTACAAATGATTCAGAATGCGGCGGCACGACTGGTCTTCAAGGAACCCAAAAGAGCCCATGTTACACCTCTCTTTATCTCATTGCATTGGCTACCAATCGCAGCTCGCATCAAGTTCAAGACACTGATGCTTGCTCATAGAACAACCACAGGCTCAGCACCCGCCTACATGCACTCACTATTAAGAATCTACATCCCTCCAGAAGTCTGAGATCTGCTAGTGAGCGACGCCTCGTGGTACCATCACAAAGAGGCTCAAAATCACTCTCCAGAACATTCTCGTTCACCATTCCTGGCTGGTGGAATGATCTTCCCACCCATATTCGGAGTACTGGATCCCTGTCAATCTTCAAGCAACAGCTGAAAACTCATCTCTTTCGACACTACTTGACTTCAACCTACACATAAAAAAAAAAAAAAAAAAAAATCTTTCTCCTTACTTATTCCTTCCCTTGCTAGCTTGTACTTATTTAAACAATGCCTGAGACTTGGTGTTACAAGCACTTCCTTTGTCGGATTGCCTCTTCAAGATGAATCGCTTCATGTGTTCCCCAAATTGTAAGTCGCTTTGGATAAAAGCGTCTGCAAAATGACTAAATGTAAATGTAAATGTAAATGTAAATGTGTGGTGTGAAAGTCCATGTGGTGAGCGAGTGACCTCTGGTGGTGAATGGACGGAAGTGCAGACCAGATTCGTGACAGTCAGGAGCTTCATGCTGCAGAAGTCCGTAAGAATAACTTCACACTGAGTTCTCTGGCTGAGGACACTCTTTGACGCCAGAGCCATGAGACGTTCAATCACGACTGTATTTGGAGTAGATCTCATTCTCTGGCCACACTGTCTTAAGAGGTCATATCAGACTCACCTTATCAGTTTTCCTTATCAATAAACGTCTGAGCTTATAACAGCATCCCACATACACGACATGGACAAAAGTATGTGAGCACCCAAACACCACACCCATACATGATTGTTGATTGTTTAATTTCAGAAGCATGGGCATTAATAGGCAATCCGTTCTTCATAAAATGTCTAGATCTTCTGGGAGTCATTATTCCAGTTCATCCCAAAGGTATTCAGATCTGGACTTTGTGTAGGCCAGTCAAGATCTTTCGCATTTCTTGATGGACCTTGACTTGTGAGATGTTCCTGGATCAACATCTTCTGTTGATCCTAGAACAAGAAGTCTTATCCCTATCCCTAAATCCAACCTTTATCATAAATTATGGCTAAAATCAGAGGGAAGTTGATAAGAACGTTGCTCAAGCTCCAGTCCTCAGCCAAACCCTAAACAAACCCTTTTACCTATTCCTAAAATCTGATTGGCTGATGTTGATCCAATAAGGAACATGCCCTACTTGGCAGAATCGCAGTCACCTGCTTTGTGCACAAGGACTTTGTCATGCTGAAACTGAAAAGCATCATCCAAAAACAATCTCCAGACTGATATTGTATGGAGTAGCATTAAGATTTGGAGTTATTTGACTAGGCAAACACATTTATTGTAAAGAGGTGTCCACATACTTTTGACCATGAAGTTTATCTGCCTGCTGAAAAACAAAACAACTTGGACCAGCTTAAAGACTTGTTTTTAGATTGGCATTAGTGGTATGTTACTCTGACACAAGCTGATTAAGAGGGTTGTTGCCGATACACCATCTAGACGAGTGGTTAAGATAAAACCAGCTTGAAACTGTCAAAACATACCTTATTTGTAACCATCAATGGTACAATCTGGTCATTTAGTCTGGTCTAGGTTGTTATTTAGCAGGTCTGAATCTCACAAAACAAAAACCATGGCTGTATCCACATTTACACTGCACTTTATAGGATGATTCATTCACGTTGGTAGTTTAGATAAATTTCAAGGGTCACTGACTCAGACTTGTTGGTTTGTTTTTCAGTGACCTAAAGAGAAATGTCTAAGCTATATGCTGCGAACTGATTACTGAAAACCATTTAAAATAAGATTAAATCATAACAAGTTCGTAAGAAGGTGTCTGTCATTTTTGCAACTGAGGGAAACTAAGAACGCATCCAAGAGATTATTTATGTTGGCAACACATCAGAATTTCTAAGTTGTTGTTTATCACCGTCTATAGCAATTTAGTGTCTCCTGGGGATCTGTGAAGTTTCTGTATCTTGCAAGTTTTTTTTGGGTTGTCTATGACTACATTTCTGATCAGGTATTGGATATGGAAATTACTGACCCAGTGGTTTCTGAATATAGTTTCTAAACCATTATTGCTGTATTGCTGCTGATAAGACTCATATGCAATCAAGTACTGCTGAATCAGTCATCGAAGCTGAGTAAAATAAGGGTGTGTTTGTGTACGTGTCATCATGTGTTTATGACGAACTCTGGCCATGTGATGGAAATTATAGATAAATGAAACTGACGCTGTTTTGTTTGCTCACATACTGCTGCTTTTGTGTGTGTATCACCTGGGTTGTTGTAGGCAGGTGGATCTAAAGACACGTCTAAAAGTACACACAATTATGACATTCCTGGGTCTTGAAGTCAGAGGCAGAGCAATAAGGAACAATAACACATGCAGCCATGAAGTAAACCTGTTTTCTTTGTCCAAAAATTGGTCAGGTGGTAGAATAAATATTTACACTCCAAATATGCGTAATGTCAGTCCTCAAGATACCATTAAACTAGTTTTATTCACCTGATTTGTTTAATTGTTTGTGTAAAATTCCAGTCTGTAATCACCTCAGGCATATTCGGTCATGTGCGATAAGCCTTATTTGTTTTCATAAGCAATGCTCAGCATAGAAAATGTGGGCACATCAGTTACATCTTATGCCATTTGTAGTGTTACTTAGTATCCTTTTGAAGGACCACACCATTGGAAACAATATTCCTTCATTTAAATTTGATTGTTTGAAAGGCACATTTCAAAGCTAATTGTTTTTGAAACTACAATGTAATTCTGCTCCAGAAAACATAAGTATTTATTTAGTCATGGTTTAAAAAAAAAAAAAGCATGTTGCATGCAACCATTAGTTTCTAATGTTGTCTCTGTATGATATCAAAAACATATTAAAGCATAAACTGATGTATGCTGAAATTGGTGTAGATACTATAAGAGCTCTAATAGGAACCGTAAGGGTTGTTTGTGATTTTGACGCTTTAAGCTCTGTCTGTTTGCTTCTTGTGGTTTTCATCAGTACTGAAACTGAGAGCTGAAACTGTGTTTGCACTGTTCAGTACAAGCACACTGTGCTGGAAAAGGAAAGTTATTATTTAATTCTTAGAAGGGAGTGGCTTAACCAGCGTTGCTCAGCAACATCTCTATAAATTGTTTAAACGCCTCTAGACACACATGACACTGAGAAGGGCTGAAACTTCTAGTATTACAGGAAGATCATAACATATCAGAAAACCACTGGGATGGGAAGGAAAGTATGAAGGTAAGATAATGCAGTGCATTACTAATTCATGTTGCATGATTCCTTTGTCAACAGTGTATTATTTAATTGAAAATAGTTAATGAATCTTTCTTAAAAAAAAAAAAAAAAAAGATAATTAAATTACGTGATCATCTGTGGAATTCAAAGCTGACAGCTTCAGTCACCACATTCTGGTAAACATCCCCTTTTGTGTTACACGGATGAAAGAAAGTCCTACTCAGCATAGAGTGAATAAATCATTACATAATCTCATTTGGGTGAACTGCTCCTTTAAGAAATGGTGACCTGAAATTATTGTTATAAGGTGTTTACTTTAATCAGCAGTTTATATCCTTAAATCAGGGCTCCAGACTGCATGCAACCATTTTTTCTGCCGGTGCGAGTAAATTTTGTGCGTGGTTTGTACCATAATTGTGACCTCTGTACGATGTAAGATCAGTATGAACTATAATTTCAGAATTTTGTGACACCAAATGATAGTCGTTGTAATCATCGGGCTTCTATACTTATTGATCTAGCTGTGTGTTATTTTAGTCTTTTACTTTAGACATGCTTTAATTTCTGTCGTTTGAGTACGTATTAGATGCACTAAACTCACGTACTACTGAAAGACTTCCACGTGCTGTGTTTGTTTATCAATCACGGCTGCGGTTAAATGCACTGCATTACTATTATGATACGAAATTGATGTAGACACTCAGTTTTCAGAACAGGACAAAACATCTGATATGTGGAAATAGATCTGTGCATTAGTGTGAATGCAGTCTATTAAAGCTGCCAGTGTCTATGATCTCATCAGTAATAATCAAATGGCAATAATTATGAGGAATCTGTGAACTTGCGATAGGCTACTGGAAGTGTTTTTTGCTCATCACTTGTAATCGTCTTTTCCCCCTTTATTATTTTATATTTGCTTGTACGTTTTGAAGATATATTTACTTTTCATTCTTAACAATTAATTAATTATATATAAATTAATTAACATAATTATTTTAAAAAGTAGCCTGCCTATATAATTTAATAAAAATGCACAAAATAAATTTTATATAATCGTGATGCATTGTTATATGGAATTGAATCGTTGACATGATAATCAAATTGAATTGTGAAACCAGTGTCGATTCACACCCCAAGTGGATCCTATGTCTACCTTCATGATTTGAACGTGGTTACACATGTCTCTCATCTCATGTCTTCTCGACCAATCATCGTGGAGATTGACTCTCTCTTACGTTCCTGCCGCACTTACATTTGGCAAAACTGTTACAGCGCTGCGAGATCCAGCAAGAAGCGTTTGAACTCGCCGCAGAATGAGTAAAGACTGTTGCAAGATCTAGTGAGATGCCTTCATATTCTGGACAGAAATCTTATAAACAGATCAAACAACGCTGACGCTGAAAACCAGAAGTAGTAATGCTAATTATAACCATTGTGGTAGAAATAGTCGAATGTAATTACATCATTCATTTCAGGGTTAGTTCAACTTTTTGAGAGAGAAATTCAAGCAATTTTCAATGACTTACAAGCATTTCACACAACTGTTTCCAGCACTTTAAAGCTCCTAAATTATCCTATTTGGATGTTATTTTCAATGGGATGACTAAAATATACTGTGGTGCAAAAAACTCACCATTATAACCTGTAGATGGCAGCTGAGGAGCACTTATTGGCTTATTAGTCATTTATTTACACTTTTTCCTTTATATTTTATAACAATTATAAAATCACTATTATAAAATATCAAATCAACCAAAAATCAGATTTTGTCAGAACTTTGCTCTTTTTTTGTGTATGAAGTAAGAAAAGTCACAAAGTGCTTTGAAAAATAAACTTTTCTTCAATTTGCGACTAAATCACACAATCACTTAAGTTGTTGGTCAGTAACATATTTACATTTACATTTATTCATTTGGCAATAATGCATTAGTAAATGCTGAAATTAACATTAACTAAGATTAATAAATGCTGTGGAAGTATTGTTCGTTCTTAGTTCATGTTTACTAATGTAGTTAACGAATGAACCTTAAGCACCTTTTATCCAAAGCGACTTATAATTGAGGAATACAACAAGCAAAATATAAGACTATAGAAGAATAATGGTACATTTATTAAGAGTACAATATATACCTTTTCTACATAAAAATTAGGGTAACACTTTACAATAAGGCGTCATTTGTTAACATTAGTTAACAATGAACCTTAGATTATTAAATTAGATTTTGCACATGAGCTTAGTGCTTTACTGTCAAATTAGTATAAACATGAAATAAACAAGAAATTAACATGTAATATTATTAGTAACTGCACTTATTAATGCAAAACAATAGTAATTTTATTATATCATATATTTGTCATATCACTCAAAAATTAAAAGAATACTGCACATTGTAATTTCTACGAGTTAAGTCTATTCATTATCAAAGCATTTGTCAGTTATACAGTTAAAATGGGGAAATATGTGAACAATTTCATTGCAGGCTGATTTAAGTTGTACCCCTAAATTTTCTGCTTGTGCTCCTATAAAAATTCAGTCAGGGGCTATAGTGCTCCTAATAAAAATAATTAGTCTGGAGCCCTGGCCTTAAATATAATTTTGAAAGAGTTCGGTGCATTGTGCTTATGTTGTGTCTTAACTGCCCTTATACAGTATTTGTTTTCGCATTTACATTTATTTAAATGTAAAAGTTTTGTAGGCAGGTTAATAATTAACACCACACCCAATTTTGTAGACAAAAATTACCATATGTAAAGAAATGTTCCTTACTGATGTTTATTCTATCTGAAGGCTGTAAAAGTTTATTGATCAATATTAGAATGTGTAATAGAGTGCTGCAGCCATGACGTCAAAACCTGGAAGAGTAATTCGTCATGTTGACTTCAAAAATATGAGTAAAACAAGGTCTGTGGTAAGCATAACTTAACAATACTTGTTATTAATGCACACGCTGACACACCAAATGGTTCTGTGTACAAACATTGGTTTTAAAAAATAAACGTAACTGCTTCAAAATTCACGTTTTAGGTTTCAGAGCAAAACATCAAAGTATTGTTCATTTATATTTATCACAGACCTTGTTTTATTCATATTTCGAAAAACCACATAAAAACCCATAGGAAAATCCCAAGGTAACAAAAACAGTAACAAAAAATAAATAGTAAATGGCAGTTGTGAAATCTCATTCTAATTGCAAACCTTTTCTTTTCACAGGAATTTCATGTCTCTTTTAAGTCATGGCTCTCACAGGAAACCTTCAAGCATTACTGGAGACACGCAAGCTGTGTGTCAGATGTAATAAGTGCTGTAAAAAACACAATGAGATTTCGTACTCCCATAAAGAGATCATTCATAACTGCTCAGAAGACATCTTACTGATCAAGCAGCAAGGTAACAATTCATTGTGGAGGCCTGTTAACCCCCTGCCAGGTCATCCCAGACCTCCCAAATATGTTGTTTGTTGGTACTTTACTAAAGAAAGTGGATGCATCCAGCATAGAGGCAGATGTACCTACGCTAGGAGCTCAGAAGAAGCAGTGCTGTGGAACATAATGAAGGTTAAAAACCTGACAATTCCTAAGCTAGTGAAAGTCATAAAACAAAAGCAAAGGACACTTCAGTCAAAGTCTCAAGAGAAAGGAGGACAGTTTGACTGCACATTCTGCCGGATCCACTTCCCGACAGATGAAGAACTGATGAACCACTGTTTCACTGTGAAGCACAGGAGACTGATCTTTGAAGACACCTCTCGGACTTGGAAGTACAGAGATCCACCACCAACACACAAGGACCTGAAACTGTGTGGAAGGTATTTATATGAAGTGTGACATGGCATTAGATGTTTGCTTGTGTCAAAGTAAGTTAAAGTAGCCTGTAAAACGTTCTCCCATAGATCCCTGATATGTGAGTATGGTGATAACTGCACAAAGGCACACAGTCAAGAGGAACTTCGTGAATGGCAAAAGAGAATCAAGGCTTTACGGAAAAATGCCAGTGATGCAGCCGAGATGGGTCTACTGTCCTATCAGGACAAGCTTTTGGAGGAATACAGACACAGCAACGACAAGAAAATGATTGTAAGAGAGCCATTCAGCAATGAACAGTGTATAATGTCATTAGTGAGTAACGCTCTTGGACAGTATCCCAAATGTTGACAGATGAATCTCTGACCTTTGATACTTTGCATTGCTACTTGCATTTAATTTGAACCTTGTGTTATGTATGCTAACAAATACATTTTATTGACCCATGCAAATTTTTTTTTATTATATATTCACAACCAAAGCTTTATTATAATTGTACATTTTTAAAAATTGCTTTTTACAATGTCATGAACATTGATTGAATCAATATTCCTGCAGGTCAGTGACACCCTTCCTGATGTTTCCATCAGCTGTGCCCCAGATATAGACAGTGTGTATGTAAGGAAAAAGGGAATACAGTGTACATGGACATTTACCATTAATTCCAAGGTTTGTACATTAACACGTACAACGTTTGTCTTTAATTTCCAAATTAATAGGTAAAAAAGATTGTCATTGTGACATTTGACTGGGTTAGTTACAATAGAGTAGTACCAGTTACTAATGATAATGTGACCAAGCTTAAGCATCGGTTTCGCCTCAACACTTTTCAAATAATAAAGTAAAGAAAGCAAAACTTAAGCGCTATATATATGTACTTTTTTTATTCTTCTTAACTCCAAAAACCCACATGGCACACCCGGGCGCTCTCGTTAACATGTGCATGCCCAATCCTTGCCTATGGCAAGCCCCGAGGTACAGAAAGCAATACAAACACATAAACGCAACCCTATAGCCTTAACATCAACTTCAAAAATGTATCTGTTACAATACTACTACATTTCCTCTTAATGTAAGTGTAAGTCATTGGTGTAGGAGAGCCTCTGCAATGACATTGATCTATACTTCCAAACCGACTTAAATCCCTCCAGGAACCTCTAGAAGTTATTGCTTTACTCAGACGGGAACTGGGAGCAAAATTCAGCCTCAGCAAAGACCCCAATGAGGAACGGACATATTCCAGTGGTGATTGGTTTAAAAAAAACCAAACAGGTGACTGAATATTTCTTACAAAACCCAACAAGAAACCGTATGGCATGCTTTTACTAATAATTATTAATTGAACTGCCATTAATTCATTAATTGAACTGCCAAGTTCACAAATTATTTCCACCTGAATTATTGTGATTTGTTTCTGCAGAGTATGAAATCCCAGTGTCCTTCAAATCTGACCAACCAGGCAAATATGAGCAGTGGGTAGTGTTTGACTTCAACACGAGACCCGTACTACGACAAAAAATCAAGGTCAGAGTTGGAGAGGATGAGTGTATGGGAACATCAGTCATGACCCCAGCACCTGAGATTCCGCTAAAAAAACAAGAGACTGAAGGGAATCTTGAGCCCTGGAATGAGGAAAGCCTGGAAATCATTCCTTTTTTTGAAAGAGAAGAGGCAGAGAAAGAGCTGATAAACAGATACAAGCTCATCATGATAGATGAGATGAACAGTGTGATTAACCGTGACAATTACAAACACAGCATGCACAATTTTTTATACCAGGAGGAAAATGTAGAAGGTGAACTCCTTACCAGGTATGTATAAATAATACATATTTAAATTTGACAGTTACAATTTATAACAAAATTCAAATCCACAAACTGTACTCTCTCTGTCCAGATTGAATCTACGAGGCACTGTGCAGTTGAAAAATCAGCTGTTCGATCTCAGGTTTGGAATGAAATGGGCTTATCCGGGGCAACTTTTTGCTGCTGTGCCTCTGTCTCACCCACTAACTCCTGATGCTCCTCAAGGCTTCATAGTGAAAAGACACGCTATCAGATCTCTTGTTCGTGTTGTGAAAAACAAAGATTATATTGGGCCTATTTATGAGGCTGAATTTTTGAAGGATGCCGCCAATGAGGCACAAGTAGCATTGCAGCTTTCCAAACAATGCTGCACTGATTTGAACCTGCAGAATGGACAGCAGTGTGAGATGGAAGTCCAGTTCCAGCTAAATCGTCTCTGGTTCTGCGAGAGGCACAAGGCCATTGATGACCTTCCCAACTTAGACAAAGTCTTGCCTGACCTGAAAAACAGCAACTTCTGTATTTCTTCTCAGTCAGATACAGGAGAGTTAAATGAGAAGCAGCAAGCAGCAATGAACTTTGTTCTGAGTGTAACAGACAACAGAAGCAGCATCCCACCTTTGTTGATTTATGGACCCTTTGGAACAGGGAAAACTCGAACCCTTGCAAAGATGACCCAGGCTCTTGTGCAGCAACCACAGAACAAAATCCTGATTTGCACACACACAAACAGGTAAGGCATCACAATGCAGTGGCACTTCAGAGTATTAATCCACAAAAGCAGGTCATCTTTCTGAAACTACCAGCTCAAAATAACATGAATTTCCATGCTGGTTAATGCTTGTTTGTTCCTGGCCTAGCCCAGTTAAAAAGTCTTGCGGCGACACCGGCACACCAACATCCAAAATACATACTGGTCATTTCATCAGGGAAATGGCTTTTTTTTTTAATTGCATTTCTCTAGCTGAAACAGTAAAGCATGGTGCAAGTAAGGGCAAGGTCATGGAATTGATTTCCAGGGAATGCATAAACTCATAAAAATGCATACCTTGAAGCCAGTATCATTTTGGAAATGTCAGAAAATTTAATCATTTAATGCAGTCATAGTAAGCTACAATTATTTCTCTTTTTCTTGATACAGTTCTGCTGATCTTTATGTTAAAGGCCATTTTCATGAATATGCAGCTGTTCATCATGAAGCCAGACCTTTGAGAATCAAGGCAAAGGAGAGCAATCCCAGATCCACTGATACCATCACTCTACAGTACTGCCATTTATCCAGAGACGGCAGTCATTTTGAGTTTCCTGATAAAGCTGTTTTAGATTCCACAAGAATCATCATAACAACAACTGCTGTGGCTCGTTTCTTCCATGACATGAAGCTCCCTGAAAACTACTTCAGCCACATTCTGATTGATGAAGCTTCGCAGATGTTGGAGTGTGAGGCTCTTATGGCACTGGGCTTAGCAGGTAAAAATACACGTGTTGTTTTAGCAGGAGATCACATGCAGATGGGACCCAAGCTCTTCTCTGTGAGACAAGACAAATGCTCAGAACAAACCCTGCTCAATCGCCTCTTCTATTACTACCAAGCTGAAAACAGTGACAGCGCCAAACAAAGCAGAATCATTTTCACTGAAAACTACCGTTCCACAAAGGACATTGTGGATTTTGTATCAACACATTTTTATGTGGGAAAGAGTGATGTGATCAAGGCTAGAGGAGATGTGCCTCCTCATCCAGACCAGCATGCCTTGCAGTTCCATCATGTAAGAGGAGAATGCTGTTTGGACCCAACAAGCATGTCCTGGTTCAATGCGGAACAAATTCGAAGTGTTGTTGACATTGTGCAAGGAATAATGGAGGAATGGCCTCAAGAGTGGGGTGATAAAGATCCAGAATCAGTCTGTGTCCTTTCTCAAGGCAGACAGGTATCATATCTATAGCTACTTACCAATTTATATTATGCTTTTATTAATGGCATCCTTCTATTGTATCAAATTCATGTAAGTGTGTTTATACCAGATGCTTCTGCCTCTTGTGTTTCAGGTGTTGGAAATCAGGCAAAGACTGCATCAGCTTAGACTGCCCCGTTTCACTGTGGAGAATGCAGAAAATGTGCAAGGTAAAGATGATTCATCACTTTATAATACTATGCCATGATTATGTTCAAACGCAAATAAAAGCGTAATGATGCATGTGATGTACAGAGCATACTGCCTTTTCCCATATTTTTCAGGAAAACAGTTTAGAGTAATCGTGATTTCCACTGTGCACACCAAGGACAGCCTATTGGAGACGGACCGGACCTGTCTTGAGTTTTTCAATGACATGCGAGTGCTGAACACAGTTATGACAAGAGCCCAATCCCAAATATTTGTTGTTGGAGATGCAGTTGCCCTTTCTTGCCATCAATTTGGTATGTGCTGGAGACTATGGAGATCGTACATTGAGGATTGCATCAACAAGGGAAGTGCCCATGACTTTACCTTGGATTCTTTGAAACAAGATCTCCTTGAGATATCTGAGCTCTGCAGAAGTGAGGATGAAGACAGCAGTGATAGTGAATCAACTACATCCGAAATACCAGACACAGAAGACCCAATACTTCAAGAGCTTCTCGATGAGAGCAAAGACATAAACGTTGCATTGACAGAGGAAGGCTTGTTTCCAGTTTTTCAAAATGAGCAAGTTGTCAATAGTGCAAACAACCAAATTACAGAAGTAGATGAAGAGCAGCTGCTGACTAACTCTACCATACACAAACACTGTGAGCTGGTCAAAGAGTATTTTGACCGTGGTTATGCCAGACCACTTTATGAGCCCACACAGAGAATCGATATCAAGGGTAGAAAGAATATTGGAGAGGCATTCCATGGAGATAAAGTAACAGTAGAGATCATAAATGAGAGATCAGATCCTCCTATTGGAAAAATAATCAATGTCCTTGAAAGTGCAGACACTGTCAAAGAATTTGTCTGCACCATTGAAAGATATGACAATCAAGTGATGACGCCTATCAACAAATGTATCTCCAAAATCTACACACCATTTTCAAAGGACAAACCAGACCTCATTGCTGTAAGAAATCCTGAGAACCACAAAGTAAAGCGTTTCATCAAAATAAATGAAGAAGCACACAGAAAATATCTCTTTGTTGTCAAAGTCCTTAGGTGGAGAAAGACTGGCGGTTTCCCCTTGGGGACAGTTGTGGAAGTGTTTCCCAAAATAACAACTTTAGATAATGGACTGAATATACTCAACATAGAGTATCATTTGAGGAGAACACTTTCTTCATCTTTGAGAAATCAGATGCAAGATATTCAAGGTCTCAGTTTGTTTGATAAGGGACGAAGAGATTTTCGCATGCTCCCAACATTCACCATTGATCCTGACGATTCACAAGACCTCGATGATGCAATCAGTGTACGGGATTTAGGTGAGTGCTATGAAATAGGAGTTCACATTTCTGATGTTGCAAGTTTTGTGGCTAAAGACAGTAAACTGGACAAATATGCAAGACAGCAGTGTACTACATTCTATCCACGTGGAAAGGACCCAATACACATGTTCCCAAAAGAACTGAGTACTAATTTCTTCAGTTTAATCCCTAACCATGACAGACGAGCAATCTCCTTGATAATTCAAGTAGATACTAAGACACAATGCATAAAGGAGAGATCATTTTGGAAGTCTGTCATTCGCTCCAAGAAGAAATTTTCCTATGATGAAGCTGAGGACATCATTGAAAATCATCAGCATTCTGACCAGCTTGAAATCTGCCTTGTGAAAGCATGGTCCTTTGCTGAGGTCCACAGGAGATTGAGAAAACAGGAAGACTGGTGCTACAAACAGCCAGATGAAGACGTGACTCTGGGAAGAAGGCGATCTCACCTAATGGTGGAAGAGCTGATGCTAATGTTTAACCACACGGTTGCTGAACGTCTTCTGTTTGCTAAAACAACAAGAAGCATAACTCCACTGAGATGCCAGGACAGGCCAAAGAGTGAAAAGCTTACTGACCTTTTTGACAAAAATGCCTCCTTGATTCCACTTTCTGTTCACTTCTCAAATCGAGTTCATGAGTGTAAACATGCATCTCATGAACTGAATAACCAAGGTTTGATCCACCACAGAGCCACGCCAAACCCTCAGGCTGGAATTTCTGATTCTGAAACCTTCCCCATATTAAAATCTGTTTTGAGATGCTTGAAGACAGCAGTAGAGCAGAAAAATATCTACAAAGTAATTGACTTTATTACAACTGATGAGATTCACCCCCAACTTCTCCCTTTTGCTATTGCATTTAGGAAACTGTTTCGCAAAGGATGCGTCCTGCGCTCAAACTCAACACATGTTTCAAGAATTGGGCATCATGATTTAGATCTTGACAGCTATACATGGGCGTCATCTCCAATCCGCCGATATATGGATGTCATTGTGCAGCGCCTTCTTCATTCTGTGATTAACAACACAAATGTTAGGTACACAGCTCATGACATTGACCTGTCTTGTATGGAATTTTCCAGGAAAAACGACCAACAGTCAGCATATCAGAGGAAATCTAATGCTCTACATTTTGCATTACAACTGTTGACCCAAAGCCAAAGGAAGGTGGCATACATTGTGGAACTCAATGCATCAGGGACAAACTTCAGATTATCCTTCCCACTTAACAGAACCTCTATATCAGAAAACTTAGACATTATGTACAGGGATCTTCAGTTGGCAGATCAACCACAGTTTGATGAAACCAACAACTACATGATCTTGAAATGGGTGCGAAGGATATATTCATTCTCCAATCCTCACATCCTTGCTGAAGTGAAACGGCAAAATCCAAACTCAGTCATGGCCTATGTCTCTACAAAGACCTGGAAAGGCCTAACAGCTTCTCTTAGAGAAGAAAACTGGGACAGATTGTTTCCTCTGATTGAGGAGCTTGACGTCAGCTCAAGAATCCATGCAAGACAATTCCAGGAAAGACAGAGAAATGCTACAAGTTCCAAAAATTCTGATCCCATGCATGCTGAGCATTACGCCGAACTGTCGATGAGAATAAAGCCAGGTGAGGCGGTCGAAGTACAGCTAGGTGCAGCCACGGCTCGAGGACTAATGACGCCAGCAATTCAGCTGTTTGTTGTGCATCCAAAATTTGAGATTTGTTTGGAGCATGTGAAAGATCCAATCAAGTGTTTTTCAAAATATGCATTCAACTCATCAAGGAATTCATACAAGACATACATGGATTATCAGGCAATATGGAAACCCATGTGTGAAATGGAGTCAGCCTCCAATGCTGTTGCTGAAAATGAAAGCATTCTTATTGAAGATGCAGCCTTGAAATGGAAAAACTCTTGTGAAGAGAAGCTTCAAGGTTTTTTTCTCCTCCCACTTGACAAAAAATCTCAGTGGTCCATTGAATGTGACCTTAAGAACAGTGTCCTCTGCATTCGAACTAAGATTCACCAAAGTCAGAGTAGTCCCTTTCTGGAAAACTCTCAGTGCACAGCTCTCATGGATATTCCTTCTATCACTTGGGTGGCCCATGGCATAATTACGAAAGTTGAAGAAACAGGATCCAAAGAACTGAAGAATTTGCAAATTGATTTTCAGATTAACCACATGCCCATGACAAATATTCCAGAAGCGATATTTGGTGAGAGTACAAGATTTACTCTGGAGCTGATTCCAAAGCTTCTGCCAGATGTGTAAGACTACAAATTGTAGATACTATAGCACACTAAATGTGTATGTATCCTTTATTAATTATGATTTTGTTTTATTTCTTTTGCAGGCGCAAAGAAAATGCAATTAGTAGTCTCACCAAAGCGAACCAGCTTGTAAAAACTATAGCCATTGGTGGAAGAATCAACTCTGAAGGAGGTACTAAAGACTGACTGCCTCCTTATAACATCTTGCATACATGTATTTCAGACTCTACTGTCAGAACTATTGACTTCCTAGCCATGTTTTTTAAATGATCTCTTCAAATGTAGTTTAACTAAATCTACACTAAATCTCTTCAAAGGACCTAAAATTTCCAAGCAGATGCCAGTCAGGTTTGAGATTGAAAATTATCTCCCTTCTGGGTTTTCCCATCTAAACAACAGTCAGCGTAAAGCTATAAGAGAGGCACTGGCCAACAAGTTCACTCTTATCCAAGGACCACCAGGTGAGAGATATTTTCAGACTTTCTTTGGTATCAAAAAGGCCATTGCACTTGATTTTCAGTCCTTTCATTTTAAATGAGTGTTGTGCATTTTCACAGGCACAGGAAAAACTGTTGTTGGTGTCCATATTGTGTACTGGATGTTCAAGAATATTAAAAAATGTCCTGTCTACAATTCAAAGAAGAAGAGAGCTGTTCTTTACTGTGGGCCTTCAAATAAATCTGTTGATGTCGTAGCAGGTAAATTTTGCAAATCATATTTGGCATATTTGGCACACGTTTCTCATGCTCCATTAAAGCATTTTAGCAGCTCTGTATAAATGTTTTACTGTTTATTCCTTTTTGCTTTGCATTTTAAGAATGGAATACTTGCCTAATGTTTAGTTTTGTTTTATTTTTAGAAAACAAGTGAAACAATGCATTAAACAAAACAAAAAATCTGAAGTATGCTACATTGTTGTCACATAACCTTATCACAATTGCATGTTTAATTAAAAAATCTGTCATAATAATATTTTGTATTTTATATGTATATTATACACTAAAGTAGTAATTATTCAGATATTCAATACATGAGGAATTTTACATTTAGTTTGCACAGTAAATACTGCAGAATTAGTAAGAATGTGCTTGTATCTAGTATGCTATTCCATATAGCCAGTGATTATCTTCAGTATGACATTTAGTTATGTGCCACTAGTAAAGCAGCAGTTACACATTTCAGATTTAAATAGCATCACACATTACTGCACTTTAAGTGTTTAAATGTGTTGCAGGTCATCTCGTAAAACTTCGAAATCAACTTAGACCTCTCAGAGTCTACAGTGCTCAGATGGAGATGCTGGAATATCCTTACCCAGGCTGCAATCTGAAGCTGTCACGCAATTCAAAAAGAGGCGAAAAACCCAACACAGAGCTTAGGTATTTGCAAATACTGTCCATTTATCAATTATTTGAGTGTAGGTACTAACTACGACTGTAGTGTATATGTGTATTGTATGCTTCACTAACAGATGTGTATTGCTGTCATTTTATTAGCTCCATTGCACTTCACCACCTGATTCGAAAAGAAGGCAACCCATTCTCCACACAAATACTAGCTTTTGATATGAAAATTGCAAATGGAGTTGCACTCACTAATGAAGAAAAGAAATTGTAAGTACGACTCTAACTACAGACATACAGCACTGGGAATGTTACTTTGGAAAAGTAATAGGTTACGGATTACAAGTTACCCTGTCTAAAATGTAATAATAAGTAGTGTAACTACCAGTATTTCAATTACTTTACTAAAGTAATGTAACTGATTACATTTGATTAAGCTACTTTTTGATTACTTGTATACATTTCTAATCTTTACAACTGTTAATCATTTTCAAACATGTATACCAGGCAGGGTTAATCTTACAGTACTCAAGACTGATTAGTATCATTTTCAAAATCCTTCATCGCTTGAATTAAGATTATAATTTAATTTTAAAGCACAGCCACCACAAAATAAGACTTACTTTTAGATCATTCTGAGGTTAAATCACTGATTTATAATAGAGAACAGGATTGCTCATGACGTTATAAAAGTGAAGCCACCGCGTCCCCATATTGGTATTCCCTATTCCATACATTCCATTGAATTAATAAGAAATGTCTTGGTTACGTATGTAACCCTTGTTCCCTGAAGGAGGGAACGGAGACGTCACGTCGGTGACCAACGAATTGGGATCTTGCTTAGCGAGACCAATCCACTTAGAGTGTAAACTAAACGAGCCAATGCACATTGGCATGTGATGATTGCATCCAGCTGCCGCTGATCGCAGCGCGAGTATAACTAGGCAGCAGGTGCAGCGCATACTCAGGTTTTTGCTGAGGAGCTGAGCCGGTAACCCGGCTGCTCAGTGGTGGTACAGCAGCTGTGGCGACGGGACGTTACGTCTCCGTTCCCTCCTTCAGGGAACGAAGGTTACATACGTAACCGAGACACTCCCTTTCAGTCGGCCACTCCGAGTCAATTGGGATCCCTCCCAAAGCGTCATGGATGCTGCCCCTTTCGGTGTCTTGTGCGAGATTTGTGCAAGATTTGAAGTGATTGTAACCCTCTTGGAAAATGGTAGAAAGTCTGCCGAGGAAACATACCTGAGACTGTTACGTTAACTTTTTTTGCACATAGCACTTGTGCTACAGAGGTTGAAAGTTTTGTAGCACAGACCAAACAGTTGTAGCACAAGTATAAAGCATCTGTTTTCATGTCTGAAAACAAACACAAGTAATGGAGTTAACTCATCACTTAAACAGGCATTTATGTTCCATACAGAGCACAAAAAATATAAACCATTTTTTTAGACAAAAAATTTTCTTGATTTGCTAAAAATAGATGAGTGCAGAAACACATTACACCTCAACATTACACATCAAAGTAGAACAGTGTTATGGACAGACATCACTAAATAAAGACTCTAAATAAAACACTAAATTTGCAAACAAACTAATGTATACCATGACACTCCTCTGTGAGACTAATACTGTCAACAGTTTTTTTTTTTTTTTTGGTTTAGTGCATAGTCTGTGTGTCACACATCTAGCATGACTGCTAGCCACTCTTTTGTATTTAGACTCCTGGCCCTTTTAGAAGAACTCATCCATTTAGCTGCTACCTGAACAAGAGCTATTGGTCAGCATCGAACCATTATTTTTCCACTAGGGTCCGAAAGGATTATATACATATTTTTTAAAGCATCAGTTCATAAAGTTCATCAGTCAAGAGCAGTGTGTGATTTTTCTCTGTTTTGTTGTTTTATTAACATTAAAGGGATAGTTCACCCAAAATTAGAATTCTGTCATCTGTCTGTCAATTCTGTCATAGTGTTTTATTTTTATACCATAATTTATTCACTCTCAAGGTGTTTTAAACCTGAAATAGTTTCTTTTTTCTGTTGAACATAAAAGTTATTTTGAAGAATGTAGGTAACCAAACAGTCGCTGGTCCCCAGTGATTTCCATAATATTTTTTTTCCCCTACTATCAAAGTCAATGAGGACCAGCTACTGTTTGGTAACCCAAATTCTTCAAAATATCTTTTGGGTTACACCTCGGGACTCGGCCATGGAGCCAGTGTTGAAGCGGTTTTATATGAAGCAGTCCCAGCGGCGTGACTGCTGCTGCAGTTGCCATATGCCCCAGGAGCCTCTGAAACCGTTTCAGTGGGACCGCCGTCCTGCTCTTGAACATATTCAGGCAGTTCATCACCGACTGAGCACGTTCCTGCGTGAGGTGTGCTGTCTGTTCAACCCAATCCAACTCCATAATGAGAAAAGAGGACCTTGTATTTCATATAGCCTAGTTAATATCACACAAAGAGTGCTAATTATCTTAAAAAATAAGCATTATTACAACTGTGATATTGATTTTATACAACAATTCAATAAACAATAAGTTAATATTAAGAGACTTATGTTTTAGACACCATATTGCCTGTTTTTGCTCCATTTCGCCAACAAAAAAAAAAAAAAAAAAATCCAAACACAGCCACAGCACTTTTTTACGTCTCTGAGCAACATGACAATGTTTTGTTTCTGAATGAATCAACCTTTAAATGATTTGGTTCAGTCACAATGACTCGCTTATTAACAGTGACTTGCTGCCACCTGCTGGCGGTTTTAATTTCACATTCATTTATTTAAATTTTTTGCTTTCATCTGACCATAGAAGCCAGTGCCATTTGAAGTTCCAGTCGTGTCTGATAACTGAATATGCTGGAGTTTGTGTTTGGATGAGCTAGGAGAATTTTTCTTGAAACCCTCCTGAAAAACATGTAGGGATGTAGGGGCTGTTTGACTTTTTTTTTTTTTTAAGGTTTTCTGACCCCAAGACTCAACTATTTTCTGCAATTCTCCAGCTGTGGTCTTTGGAGAGTCTTTAGCCACTCAAACTCTCTTTCTCACCGTGCATTTGGACGATATAGACACACGTCCTCTTCCAGGCAGTTTCGTAACATTTTATATTGATTGGAACTTCTTAATCATTGCCCTGATGGTGGAAATTTCACTTCTCTAGCTCTTTTCTTAAAGCCACTTCACTAATTTGTGAAGCTCAATTATCTTTTGATAATCAGAACTATTTTCTTTGGTTTAACTCATTGTGATGGATGAATAAGGGAATTTGGCCTTTGTTTTCCCTCCTATTTATGTTTCTGTGAAACAGGAAGCCATGGCTGGATAATTTCATGTTTATAATCACGCTAGTGTGCTCAAAATTGTAAATATGAATAGCAATATACTTCAGAGATATTTTACTTATAAGAATTTCTAGGGTTACCAATAATTGTGTCCAACGTGTATTTAAGAAAAACATTTATTTCATAATGATATTTCCCCCCATTTTAAATTCTTATTATCCAATGAAAGGTAAGATTTTTGTGAATTTTTTAAATAAAAGATCAAAAGGATTAACAATGCAGATTAATTTTCACAGCCTTCTTTGATTATATTTACCAAGGGTGCCAATAATTTTGGCCATGACTGTATTAACAATGACCATTCTAAACTAACAAATGCCGTAGCATGTTTATTGTTATTTCATGATACCTAATGCATTAACTAATGAGCAATTTACCATATTGTACACGAAAGTGTATATATTTTTTTTGTCTATGCAGAAACCGTTACTGTCCAAATAATACTGGAAGTCTACCAAGCAAACTGGCTTGATGATTTGAAAGCAAAATTTAAAGAAAAAAAATGAAAAGTAAAAAAATAGAGAAAAAGCAGTTTAAAAAAATTAAGTAAAAGTTAAAAAAAACAACAACAAAAAAACATTAATTTCATAATGAGATTCTCCCCCATTTTCAATTGTTTTAGTTCAGTGAAAGGTTAGATTCTTGTGATTTTTTTTTTTAAATAAAAGATCAAAAGGATTAATAATGCAGGTTTATTTTCAGAGGCTTCTTTGATCATACAGTATTTACCAAGGGTGCCAATACTTTTGGCCATGACTGTACACATAACATAAAAACTAATATTGTGTGACTGATACGCTTCAAATCGGGTGATTTTAGGTCAGTGTTAGGTCAATGGTTATCTCTGCCAGTAGGGAATATTACGATAGCGGCTCGAACACTTCCAGTGGCTTCACCGCCTGTCGGCAGTTAAGGACGTAATGAGTGATCCAGTTAATATATATAGATCAGTGGCTTAAATACAGATTTTAAACCATAACAAGAAATAGTTTAGTAGCTATGATACTGTTTTTGAAATCAAATATTTGCATAGTTACGACAGGAAACAACTGGCATCTAACGATGCCATGGGGAAAAAAACATTTAATTTTAAAAATTAAAGCATATGCATAAACCTAAGTAGTAACCTATCCTGTGTCCTAAACTCCTTAAAAATTGGTGTCTCATATTTTAGAGCAGTCACTGCAATTTATGAAAGAAATCAATTAAATATGTATGTGGGTGTGTGTGAAAAAAATCAGATGTAACCCCTTTTGTAATCATTAATGGTTTCATGAGTAACTGTAATTTGATTTCACATTTTTGATCAATAACTGTAAATGATTACAGTTACATTTATTTTGTAATTAAATTATGTAATTTAATTACATGTAACTAGTTACTCCCCAACACTGAGTACATCTCACATGCTTTTTGGTTCTATGCTATTTTTTAGTTTGTTGAAAATTGTTTGGACACAATTTCTTAGAAATGAAAAGCTAATTTAAAGTTCACAAAAGTTGCAAAACAATTTTTTTTGTTGTTTTATAGCTACAGAGAAATCCTCCAAGATGCTCGAAAACATGAATTACTGCGGCATGATGTCATCTTGTGCACTTGCACAGCAGCCTCACACCCTGCTTTAGCTGATGCCCTCGACTTCAAACAGATCATCATTGATGAATGTGCCATGGCAACTGAACCTGAAGCCTTTATTCCACTAGTGGCTCATAAGCCTGAGCAGGTACTGCACGATTCCAAAACAATTTTTGTTTCAGACAAACACTTAAAGGGGTCATCGGATGCAAAATTCACTTTTACATAAATGTGAGATAACATAAATGTGTGTTGGAAGTGTGTGTACATATCCACCCTATAATGCTAAAAATCCACCCAGTGTTTTTTTTTTTTTTTAATCCCTATTTTAAAATTCCCTTTCTCAAATCAGGCTGTTCTGAGATTCTGAGAATGACGTAGTTCTGTACATGCCGCTCCCACGATTGACAAGGTTGTCTTACCTTAGACCCGCCCTGAGTGAGGTGTGAGCTGTCCGCCATTGTGTCGACTCCAGTGCAGGGGAAGACAAGAACGTCTCAGGTTAAGAGACTGAGGTGTTTTGTTGTTGGATGTAATAATGAACATAGCAGTCGTCATTTACTCCCAACATTTGAGCCGCTGAAGACGCAGAGGATTAACGTTACTTTAGTTTTTGAAGGGAATGTGCCGATCCCCGATCTGCCTAAATGTTCGCGTGAATCATTCATCTACAGAAGAAGTGAGTATAAGGGTTTTTTATGAATCTTTGCAAATCGCCTTTCCTAATAATGTGCTAGTTAGCAAGTTTCACGAGTAAATGCGGCTAAAGTTTACAGTCTGCTCATCACCCCATGGAAGAGAGGGGCGGGGTGAGCAGAGCTCATTAGCATTTAAAGCAAAATGCAACAAAACGTTGCTTTAAACAGAGCTGATGTTGACAAGGTAAAAAAGGTGTTTTTTACACTACCATTGAGAAATTTTAACCAAAGTATGTTATAGACTTTTCATTAAGACCCTAAAGAATCATATCAACTTGTGGAAAATGAGAATCCGATGACCCCTTTAAACCTGGACATTAGCAGCATAGATTGGTTGTTTAACACACATTAAAGGTTACTGGAGGCTGTAGCTTAACATTCACATCAATAGATAAAACAAAAAATGTTCTACTTAAATTATAATTGCATTGACCACAACTTGCATTACTGCTGAATCTACTGTTAGGTTCTTATCCTACTAATTTCATGTTGTAGGTTGTTCTTCTGGGCGATCATATGCAGCTGCAGCCTGTAGTCCACTGTGATGTGGTGGAGCGACTGGGAATGAGCAAATCTCTTTTTGAACGTTACATGGAGAAAGCACTCATGCTTGACACTCAGTACAGAATGGTAATAAATTATCACACTATGGGCCAGATTTACTATCAGCTTGCGCCAGCGCAAACCGTCTTTTGCCGTTAGAATAAAAATAGTACTGTCAGGATTTACTAAAGACACGCAGTGAAGAATTAGCACTGAAAAGGCGTGGACACAGTTATTTTTTGAGCCTGACCTAATTGAATATGCATTTGTAGGAAGTTCCCTTTCAGGCACAAAATTTATGGGAGGAGAGTATTAAAAAGAATGACGCATCGCAACTTACTAATGTTTGCGCTCATCAAATTACTGGTATTTGTGCCATATTTAACACCCAAAAAAAACATGTCTTAAACTATTTTGTGCTTGAAATAGCTGCATTTGTTGTTGCTAGGAGGAGGCACCGCAGAGAACAGAAAGCGTGTGTTAGAAAGGAGAGGATTTTTTCCACACGTATTAATTTATTTGGAATGCCAGAAGAACACATTATCCGAATCGGAACATACACTAATTTGCACTTTTGTAAATGAGATATTGTGTATGTGTTCTTTAATTTGTGCGTTGTAATTAATCACCTGCAGATATTTCCACGGCCATCGGCGCTGTTTTGGAATTGTGCTCTTTTGCGCTAATTTGTCGTTTAGTAAAACTGGCCGTATAGCTTTATTACTGTATTTGTTTCTAAACATATATGTCAATTACTGTTCATTTTACCATTCTTTAGATCATGGCAGCTCTGCTTTTTATGCTAATGTATAATTTTCAATCGGTGATAGTAGTTATTATCCAGTAAAATAAAACTGATCTAAACAACTAAACCGCAGTAGTTCTATTTTATAGTCCAAATTAATTAAAATTAAAATTTCTCAGTTAAATATCTTGTCTCTTACAGCAAGAAGACATTTGTGCATTTCCATCTGAGGAGTTCTATGAAGGAAAGCTAAAAACTGGAACATCACCCAAACCAAGTCTCTTCCTTAGTAAATCAAGGCAAACTTGCATCGTCTTTGGTCATGTTGAAGGAAAGGAGAGTAGTCTGGTGGTCTCGACTGAACGGGGGAATGAAAATTCAAAGGCAAATGCGGAAGAGGCAGAAGAAGTGGTAAGAGAACTTTAGTAGATGAATTAAAGTGTATTTCGGGGCTATAGTGCAATTTAAAATGCCTATTATGTTAAACACAAAACTCCTATACACATAGCATATCATTCCGAAATTTAATGGAGAATGGAGAAGGATACCTCCATTATCTATATACATCCATAGAGGTCTGCTAAGCCCCAAATATGCACCATAGAAGCGCTCCTGATGATCACTAATGCGGATATTTCACATACTGCTACTACTTTTGTCTCTCACTCCACGATTTCTACATTTTCATAACAAAGCGAGCTAGAAAAGCTAATTGGCGCAATCTTGCAATTCAGCACGCTCACTGACTACAAAACGGACTATAGCCTAATTTGAACCTAACACCAACAGGTTATTCATCTTTAACACATGCGCCAAAATTGAACAAATACTGTGTCAATTCTGTTATTTTCACAAAACATTGATATTAATAAATTTACCAAATAACCCCATGATCTGATGTAGAGAGTGTTAGATTTACGCTCTTCTTCCAGCTTCTCCTCAGTCGATGGCGTCGGGCGGCAAATGTTGGCGGTTAAGTTTCCAAGGAGACGTAAGACTCCTCCCAGCGGCGCGCTCCCTTTCGCAACATTCAAATTTCAAAACATAAGTTTTTGTCACGAATGGACATTATTGGAAATATTTATACGATAGAAAGTACCGTTTAATTTAAGAAATGTTTATTAATTGTTACATGAATACATAACATGAATCGAAAGTAAAAGACCTCACGTGACCGCGCTGTCTTCACGAGCTAGAAAAAACTCATTTGTATATTATTATTATTATTATGTGATAATTGTAATAAACTTCCTATAGGTACGGATCGCCATTCTTTTGACTGAGGCTGGGATAAAGACCAAGGACATTGCCATTCTCACACCATATAATGCTCAAGTGGCAAGTATTAATGAGCTCCTGTTTGATAAGGGTTTACGTGACATCACGGTCAACACCATCATGAGGAGTCAAGGTAAGAACAATTTCACAAATGCTATTTCACATCAGTAATGGCACTAATGACATAATGAACATCATTACCTGAACCCATGACAGCACATTAAAACTAAACATTATTTAGCTCCCTTTTATAAATTAGAAAAATAAATGTATAATAAACATATTCAGGAATTCTATGGTTTTAAGTTTTTTTTAAGACACAACTAAACACATTCAAGGCATTCGTACTTTCTACACTTGACATGTCAATACAGCTTATTATTTCTGATCTGTTCTCATTTGTTTGTTTGGCCACAGGAAGTGAATGGAAATATGTCATCATGTCAATTGTGCGCTCTTGTCCCGAATCCGACATAGAAAAACGCCCAACCAAATCCTGGAATATGAAACGACTTGGATTCATCATGGACCCACACCAAGTTAACGTGGGCATCACCAGGGCTCAAGAAGGCCTGTGCATCATTGGTTAGTTACTATGTTTATGTTTAGTTTATTTATTTATAAAGCACATTTAAAACAACAGGAGTTGCAACCAACATCTAGGCTCGTGGGAGTCAATAATGTGGGGGGGTTAATAATGGTAATTTTAGATGACCTTTCGGATGTATTTAATATAATAACATTTAACAACTTATTTAATATTTTCTCTAAACCTTCTTGTATATTTAGACAAGCACCTGCAATTCTGGCCAAATTAAAGATACATTGTGTGTGAATTTGCACATATTACTTTGCAAAAACGTTTGCAGTTAGTTTTTAATATTACATTCTTGAGGACTCTATGCTTACATTTCTTTTCAGGAACACTAGTGCTCCTACTTAAAAAATAAAATAAAATAAAATAAAATAAAAATAGGAACAGACCTTCTGATCAATGACAGGAGGGTCATTCCTGGGATTCGGTAACATTTCAACTTATATACATGTTTTTCAACTACATGTGATTCAACTTCTAAATACCCCACATCATTAGGCACAAATCAAACCTCCAAAAAATATTCATCATATTTTAATATATCATATTCAAAATATCATATTTTCCCACCTCAGGCATTAAAGACCTTTTATTATTTTATTACTTTTTTTTTTTTTTCTCAACCCCGTAACGGACAAAATGGGATTGGTTAAAAAAGGATTTTACACAGAAATCGTTATAAAACAAACATCTACCTACTGCTCTTGTGTCCCTGATAACAATTTAATGATAATAAATGTAACATTTATCATCATTTTCACATTTTAATAGGTCTGAAGCTAAAAATACACAAATTGTGTGTCTACAGTCTCTTTATTTTTGTAAAAAATATTTTTAATTTAAAATTTTAACTAAAACCACAATTTTATTGTTTTAGCCCTTAACATATCAGATGGTAATCAGCAAGAAATACTTTTGTTCTTAATTGTCTTCCCTATATTTTTCTAAAAATATTAATGTGACACGGTGTGATGGGGTTGAAGACTGTAACACATTTGAAGGGATACACTGCCTTAAATTTAAATTTTTGGTTTTGTTTCTCTCTCATATTGTCCCCATGTGGGCGCAATATCTGATTTATGATGCTTGTCAGCGTTTAAGTGGACATATTACGTCAAAAATTCTATTTAAAACAAAAATATGAGTTGTCATGAGTTTGGAGTATATATATTTACTGAAACGATGACTATTTTATATTTTTTCATTAAAATTATTAATAAATGAAGCAAATAACTCAACCCTGTCACAAGTTTACAACCCTGTAACAATGAGAAATACATACAGTATATTTGTGATGGGGTTGAGTGTTTTTCACACAAAATGGCCACTGCTGCTCATGTAGCATAGGAGAGTAGACTATATATGGCAGCAATAAAATAAACACATTGTATATACTTATGAATTAAAATAAAATGTTGTAAAAGTAATAATTTTCCAACTTAATTTTATATGCCGGGGTTGAGTTGTTAAGCTTGACCGTACCCTCCCTGACTATAACATGCCTCAAAAATATGAAAAAGTATGATACTACTAACCATTTTCTGCAACACTATTAAAGAGACCTGAATGAAGTCACATATGAGTGGAGACTAAATTATTTAGGGGCGTAGAATGGTTAGTGTGACGGGGTTGAGTTTGGACTGAGAGACATAACTTTAAAGTCTGTTTTTTTATCAAATATTTTGCTTTTTTTTTTTTTTTAGAAAAATATTTTTTACAAGAAAGGAACACAAGTAAATGCTTTCATTGTTGCCAAAAATCACAGACACTATGCACATTTTGTTAATAATTTTCAATCATTAACAGTACAAACTCAGGAACATTACAAAATGCTTGGTTCAAGACAGATATAAGTCATTATTTTATGCTAAAAATATAAAAATTCAATCATTATTTTTATTAATTATAATGGGCATCCCGAAGTTTTGTGAAAAGCTTCTAACAACTCATTTTGGTGAACCACCACTTTAGAAGTGAAATATTACCGAATCCAAGGAATGACCCAGAAATCTTCTGGGAACCTTCCTGTTGATATTTGACTCCTTAAAGTTTTTTTTTTTAAATGTAGATTTATTAACTTTTATCAAAAAATGTTTAACTAAACAATAAATTCAATTAAAATAATAAGATATAACCATAACAATCAGTAAGAATAAGTTTCCAGTCAAATGAAATCAGCATCAACAATTCATCTTTGCATGGCACAGAAGAGCACAAATGTGGCATTAAGGAATATTTACAGAATTTAAGAATTTTTTTGACATGACTCAGATGTGGCATTAATGCATCTCATAATAACAATGTTATGAGACTAATGTTTTAAATATAGAAATTTCAATGAATTAAATGACTCAATTTATACTTGAAACTGCCAGTAGGTGGCAGCAAGTCACTGTCTTTGTCACTGATTCATTCATTCAATCGATCCGTTCAAACACTTTGTTTGTTACAATGAATGACAACAACTTCAGTCTTCACGGTCTGTGCTGTGCTGTGTGGCTGCAGTCTGCAGATATTAAATGATATGGATATATGATATGGATAATGATAGTGTTATATATATGTATTTTATTTTATCAGTTTTATATTTGATGCTTGGATTACAGTGCCCTGATTCTGCTATTTTGACAGGTAATGAGAACTTGCTGCGGTGCAGTGTGTTGTGGAGAAGACTTCTGGATCATTATAAGGAGAAAGGATGTGTAGTGAATCCCGCCCGGCACATCCAGGTTCAAAAACCCACTAGAAGTCTGCTGAGAACTGCTAGAAGATGATGTGCTTCATGCAGTTTTATTTTTGTAGCTGCATTTGCTTTATAGCTGTGTTAAATGTGCACTTATATACTCTACATTCACTCATTTATACTACAAAAAAAAAAAAGGACACCAGGGAACATCGCACTTTGTCAGATCTGTTGAATATTGGTGCTATACATTAATATCATCATAAGATAACTACTCCTGAATGGCACTTTAGTATATGTATGAACTTTTAATTAAATATTAAATATCGTTCATTTTAAGTCTGTTTTAGTCTTGGAAATGATATTGTATTCATCTATTTTAATTTCAGCCTTTTTGTGAAGTTGGCATTACTCAAACCTAATGCAAAAAAGTTTTCTTTATTAATTTATGGCTGTTACGGCGAATCTTATTTTTGTATATATAAATGCAAAAAGAAAAAAAGATGATGGTAAAGTGACATTTCTGTCCATGTAATTACGAATTATAGAAACGAAGGACATTTTTAATTACCTCAGTCTTTAAATCAATTTTACCAGGAGAGCACCACTAGACTATGACTATT
Source organism: Onychostoma macrolepis (assembly GCF_012432095.1). Classification (NCBI taxonomy): domain Eukaryota; kingdom Metazoa; phylum Chordata; class Actinopteri; order Cypriniformes; family Cyprinidae; genus Onychostoma; species Onychostoma macrolepis. The sequence goes on from NC_081160.1 coordinate 32,486,231, forward strand.
GCAATGTTAATGTCTGACCACTTAGAGGTGCTGTACTAGCATATAAAGCAAATCCTAAGGCAAAGTGCAATTAGTAACTGTATATGACATATTTTTAGGTGTTGTTGAATTATTTGTATTCAATTGTATTCATAATGTTTTCTGTTGTGTCTATGAGTGTATAATTGTAATGCAAGAATCTGAATGTTCTGTACACTGCAAAAAATGCTTTTCTTACTTAGATTTTTAGTCTCGTTTCCAGGAAAAATATCTAAAAATTCTTAAATCAAGAAGGATTTTCTAGACAAGTAAAAATTATTGTCTTGTTTTCAGAAAAAACATGTCAAAAAACAAAAAAAATAATCTTGTTTTCTGTTTGACATAAGATTATTTTTCTTACCCCATTGGCAGATTATTTTGCTTGTTTCAAGCAAAAACTCACTTAATTTTGACATGTTTTTTCTGAAAACAAGACAATAATTTTTACTTCTCTAGAAAATCCTTCTTGATTTAATTTTTTTTAGATATTTTGGCTGGAAACAAGACTAAAAATCTAAGTAAGAAAAGCATTTTTGCAGTGTATTTATTTGTTTACATGTATAAAGATGTATCTGTGAATGTAATATGTTTCATACTTTATGTTTACTGTGCAGCTCTTTACATAATTTGCACAACAGTTGATACAGAATCTGCAGAATGTATTTGGACACCGAAGTCACAAATAAAAATGTGATTGATTAGATCTGCGTGTCTCTTTACTAATGTCACTGTTCGACTCTCAATATGTTTGAATCAGATGGTTTTGAAGTAATTTAAAATCACAGGCATAAAGAATCGCATAAACTAACATCATCCACAAACTAACACAATACTGACTGTCTTCATCTTCAACACTACATCCAGCATTTCAAACCCAACACACATCCATTGAATGTTTTACTTGTGTTTGTGCTTCTTTTTGCTTTGATACATTGTATCTAATGTAAAGACATGAAAACTTTTTTTAAACTGTGAAATTAGTGTCTAAATGCTCTTTGGGGCTATATTTTGATATGTAAGAACACACACACAAGTGGGGTGTTAGTAAGGAGAGACAGACGCCAGGCTGCTTTGGGAAAGACTCTGAAGAGAGATGTGGTTTTGCGGGGGTGGTTCACTCTTTAAGACTTTATAGGACTTTTTAAGGACCCATCAACTTTTTTTCACTCACTGAAAGTTTCATCTGTTTGGGCGCCGCTTTCTGCTCTCTTCACTGCACGTAAGAACGTAGTAACAGTTAACTGTAGCAAAGAACGTATACTGACAAGAAGTGAAAGCCAATAGAACGTTCCATTGCAACAGCAGCCCTGTGCTTCCGCCATTTTGGAGTGAAAGTGACTCGGCACTCCACTAGATTCTTGCTGTCACTATGGCAATTATCAGCTACTTTGTTTAAAAAACCGTACATTAAAGCTGAAATACAACCTGAGCGATAACAACAATAACGTACAATCACTATACTACTGATCATCAAATCCTTTTAACAGTTTATTTTACAGACTTCTGTCACGTTCTGTCACGTGTGTGTGTTCCCGTTTAGTTCCTGTTTGTCCTTATTTGGTTTAGTTCCTGTTCTAATTATTAGTTTCCATGGTTTCTGATTAATTACTCCGCACCTGTTTCGAACGTAATTTCCTGATTACGTTCCCTGTTTATAAGTCCTGTGTTCTCCCCTGGTTGTTTGTCCGCTGTTATATGTCTTCCCGTGTTCCTGCGTTGGATTACTTGTCATTAAAAGACATTTGTTGAAATGTCATTTCTTCTGACCTACTCTTCGTCTCCTCACTCCTACATATTGGCCACGTTCACACAGCAGCAGAATACGGTTGACAATCCTGTATTTGAGTGCTTACGTTCACTCACAGTACGGTTATTTACGGGCGTGACAACCGCATTCTGTAACCGAGCTCACTTTTCAAAAATGCTAATTACAAAGGACGCGCAAAAATACATAATTAAAATGCATTTTATATTTAGATAGAATGGAAGATACAGATAGTACTGCATGTTAGCTTGTGTGGTGTGCCCAAGAGCATATTTATTTAAGCCTATATAGCTTATTAACAAGAAACTATGCTTCTAACCACAGGTCGAGAGCTGCAGTTCCAACCACGTAAGTTTGTGACGCTGATTGCGAACGTTCGTTTGAACTATGGTTTCGGGAAACACCGAATCGTTGAACTATGCTGATAACGACGGAACTTGCGACCATAGTTGGCTAACGATGCTTTTGGGAAACGCACCCCTGGACGACTAGTTGTCTGTCCCCTCATACAGCGTGAGAGAGCCGCTCTGCAGCACAAACGAACTTGTTCTGGATCGGGGCTGATTACCATCGTCCCATGGACCTCCCGGCCACCACTGGGCTAAGCTGGAGGGAAGGGATCCTCCGGTGTCTACAGAACGTCCGGCCCCGATCCAGAACCAGCGCACTGTCCAGTCCGTCCGCCATTGCCCAAAAAGCACCAGAGTTTCACCTCTTGGTCTTCTATACTCTTTGACTGTAGTAGCACAAAAGTAGCACAATAGTGCTGTAGGACACAAACGAACTGACCTTGATATGCCTGATTTAAATTGGATTTTATTATAAAATAGCATTTGGCATTTATTGATTTCAATAGCCCCTTTCACACATACAGACTTTACTGGAAAATTACCGGTAAATTGCTGTAAAGAGATCATGTCTGAACAGGACCTTTTCAAAAATACCGGTAAATTCATTCTTTATGAGAAGTTGCAGCATTACCAGTAAGTTGCTGGAATGATGCTGTGCGTAAACGCAGAATAGTAATGGGTCGTTCTTGAACGTTTCGTTCATTTTAAACAAATCTTTAATGTGACTTGGGAAGAACGAGTCATCTCGGGGAGTGATTCGTTCAGTCGCACATGCGCAACATCCTATAGGTTCTGTACTGGAATTAGTCAAGTAGTTCACCTGTTACGAGTCTTAATAAGACAGTCCCATAAGCTTAACCTCTGCAGTCTGAGCCGGAAAGAGACTTGATAATAATAACCAACTCTTTATTACCACATTCAGTGTTATGGAAAAGAACCATCATGACAGAAAGTCACACATTTATAAACTGTAAGAAATAAAAAGCTACAATTTGAGACCAGAAACGCATCACGTAACTAAATAATAATTATATTGTTAATGATAATAATAATAATAATAATTACTATGCACCCGTTTGTAAGGAAGCGTGTAAATTAAGTAATTTCTCTATCCAATGCTGTCACGTCACGTGACAAAAGAACGAAGACTCGAAAGACTCGAGAGATGAACTAATTCTCTTTCAGACTGCATTGGTTAAGTTTATGGGGCTGTCACGTGATGAACGAATGACTCAAACCTGAAGACTTGTCAGATAAGAGGTGAGCTAATCATAGACTGAAGACCCAGGTAAACATTAATATTTTCTGTTTCTTATAGCATTATAGTTTTGTATTGTTTGTAGTGTGATGAACGTTTGCGTAAGTAGTAGACGTGTTACTTCATTTTAATTATATTTTGGTAAAATGAGTGAAATGACTCGAAAAAAGGTTTGTTCATTTTGTGAATGAGACTCAAAGGTCCGAGTTGGTAAAATTATCCAAACTTCCCATCACTAATGCAGAATGAAGATTACTGGTATGAGCATGTATGAATTCATTTCCGTTGAAATTCAAAACTCATCTGCTCTGGGCCAGTCATAACATTCTGACGCACTTACGGTGTTTCCACTGGCACGTAGCGAACGTTTTCAGTTCATTCCTAAGCTTGAACGCTTATGGGCTTGAAAGCATTGAGAGCGGCCGAGAGCGTCAAAAAGTGTGGGCATTCCTCGTCTTTATGCAAATATCGAGCGAAAAATGCAGGCGACAACCAATCGCTGTGAAAAGAAGATGAAACGCAAACAGGGTGTAAACATTGTTTTTAGAGGCGTGCTCTGCCCTAAATTTGACACGCCCCAAAGCAGTGGTGTCGTAGCGTCGCCAGCGGCACTAAGCGCAGATTTGACACTAGTGTTGTCACGGTACCAAAATTTCTGTATTCGGTACCAATACCAGTGAAAATCCACGGTTCTCGGTACCAATTTCGGTACCAAAGCAATACACAAAAACATGCTAATTAAAAAACACACTATTTCACACTATAAGTCAAACAAAAATAAAATTTACAAAAATCAATGCCATTCTTTATGCTTATTTAAAATAGTATTTCAAGTTTTTCCACAAGTAATAAAAGTATGGAAAACTGTAAACAAGATTCACCCAAATTTAATTTGTCTTTTAATTAATGAAATTTAAACATTTTATTTTTTGGTAGGCCTAAATAAAGGGGGGTTACTATTAAAATTAAAATATGGAAGAAATATTGTGCGATTATTTATTAAAAAAATTACGTTTTATTAATTTTTTAAACAGTAGTAGTAGTAGTAGTAGTATCACATACATTCTACTAATAGTAGCCTAATATATTTCTGGCACAATGTCTAAACCGAACTTTTATTTTGACGGGTTGCCGTGAATACCTTTACCTTTTTGTGTGTATATGATATGACGCTGGTTTTACTCAAATGAAACCGTAAAATGCTCGTGAAGCGACTCTCAGAGCAGTTCTGGAGATGTTGTTTATGTATTTATGTCCTCATTTAGACGGCAGACGCTGAATTTACCTCGACAGCGTATGTAACAAAACCGCGCGTCTCTGCCATTCATTCATTCAAACTGAGACTCGCAGAACATGCGGGACTGCGGGATTCATATTTGAATTGACTTTTGCGGCTTAATATTTACAGATACTAGTCCATATCACGATTTGATTTAAGTGTAATGACCTACTTTGACAAATTTCATGACATTCTGTGTTAAACTGTAAATTCCGTTTTTAAACTAGGTTCCGCTATTCCGTCCGCGTTTTCTGCATCGCGGAAATCATAGGGGCGTAGGGCCTACGCGTCAAGAACCGGGTTGACCGGGTACTCGGTACCACCGGTACTTAAAAAAACCTGGTACCGTGACGTTTTCATTTTTTTAGTACCGGCTTGGTACCGAAGTACCGGGTCTTTTGACAACACTATTTGACACTGTAATGGAAACACACTGTTACTCCACGCTGTGTAGTTCGGTTTGAAGTCGTGTGTAACGTGACATCTCTTGGCCAAGAGCGCTGCATGAATGTGAACGTTTGACACAAAAATGAAAACAAAAATACTGATCGCGTATACCCCTTCATGTTTACAAACACAACACTAGGAGACGCAGCCATTTAGAGGTAACTTCTGGTTAACTATATCACAGAATTTACTGGTAATTTGAAACCAATGTGTGAATGGTGTTTTTCCAGAAAAAAAGATGGAACATCGTTGCCTGTGTGAACAGCGCATTTTTGAATTTACCGTAATTTTACACCAATTTACTGGTATTATGTGTGAAAGGGGCTATTATGTCTCACTGCCCGGATGGACGCATTTCACGGTCTGGATTCGGACCAGAGTCCACCAGTTGGCGACCCCTGTTCTATGGCACTGTTTGAAAACTCCCTTTTGGATCCATAATTTTTTTAAGATTTTACCATGTAGATACTGTCACAGTGCACACAGCGGGAAGGAACGAGGAACACGGAGACGAGGAATAACTTCAAAATAATAATCTTTAATGTAGACAAGGCAGGGCTGACACACAGGAACACCGGGGAGTAACGAGTAGACCAGACAAACACTAACTGAACAGACAGGACTATAAATACACAGGATAATCATAGATAATTAGACAAACACAGCTGGACAAGAATTAACTGATAATCACATTTAACAAGGACAGGAACAGGAAAAACCAAATAAGGACACAAGAGGCAGGAACACAAGACACACACGACGACACAGATACCATATCATATGAATATGGCAATTACTATCATGATATTGCCATCTGATACAGTCCTCTTTGGCTCTTTTGTATGTGTCCATTGCCTTCGAGCTGTTTTCATGACTTTGTCTTGCTGTTTGGCTTCTCTCCTTTGAACATTTTGAATGTAAGAAATTTTCTTCACTGTGTCATTAAATTTGTCATCACCTTTCTGCACCTCTTTCTGTAGACTAAGGAGAAGCAGTTGCTGAAGCAGTTGGCAGAGAAACGGAAGCGTGAGAAGGACCTTGGAGGTCAAAAACAACTACAGCAAGATGACCGAGCATGGCCCGTCTTAATGCTCTTCAGCAGTGTCTGAGAGGGAAGGTGAGTCTGTCTGGTTGTTTTTAATGAATCAGTGTGTGTTATTACATAAAGAATATGACTCTCAGCCTCCAACGTCCCATTCAAAGTGCCTCCTCAACATTTTTGAAGTTCTCATTCAGATCTGAATTCATTTGACATTTTTGCATTTGGCAGATGCTTTAATCCCAAGCAACTGGCATTGCATATGAAATGTATATCTCATCAGTTCATGCATTACCTAAGAATTGAACCTGGTGCCTCTACTGTTTGAGCTATGGGAAAGGATTTAGTTTGAAACATACTTTTCAAAATCCAATGAATAAAATCAAGTCCCAAAAAATCAAGAAAGTATAAAATGGGCTGGGAATGCTGTTTTATTTTGACATGTTTGTATAATGAAGTAGTATGGGCTTTTATCTTTCCACAGTTCCTATTGCATGTTGTTTTTCTAAAGTAACGGGTTTACAGCTGTATTTTATTGTCAGTAAAAAAGAGAACAGTTCTTTTTCCTTCCTGTTTACTACAAAACAGTTCTTACTTATTGGATGTTTATTATGCTGTCTCTCTTTTCTTTGTCAGGAGCTTCATGCTGCAGAAGTCCGTAAGAATAAGGAATTTCACACTGAGATCTCTGGCTGAGGACACTCTTTGACGCCAGAGCCGTGAGACGTCCAATCATGACTGCATTTGGAGTAGATCTCATTCTCTGGCCACACTGTCTTAAGAGGTCATATCAGACTCACCTTATCAGTTTTCATTATCAATAAATGTCTGAGCTTATAACAGCATCCCCCATACACGACATGGACAAAAGTATGTGAGCACCCAAACACCACACCCATACATGATTGTTGATTGTTTAATTTCAGAAGCATGGACATTAATAGGTAATCCGTTCTTCATAAAATGTCTAGATCTTCTGGGAGTCATTATTCCAGTTCATCCCAAAGGTATTCAGATCTGGACTTTGTGTAGGCCAGTCAAGATCTTTCGCATTTCTTGATGGACCTTGACTTGTGTGATGTTCCTGGATCAACATCTTCTGTTGATCCTAGAACAAGAAGTCTTATGCCTATCCCTATATCCAACCTTTATCACAAATTATGGCTAAAATCAGAGGGAAGTTGATAAGAATGTCGCTCAAGCTCCAGTCCTCAGCCACACCCTAAACAAACCCTTTTACCTATTCCTAAAATCTGATTGGCTGATGTTGATCCAGGAAGGAACATGCCCTACTAGGCAGAATCGCAGTCACCTGCTTTGTGCACAAGGACTTTGTCATGCTGAAACTGAAAAGCATTGTCCAGAGATGTTGGACATTCTCCAGAATGTTACTGTATGGAGTAGAATTAAGATTTGGAGTTATTTGACTAGCCAAATGCATTTATTGTAAAGAGGTGTCCACATACTTTTGACCATGAAGTTTATCTGCCTGCTGATAAAAAAAACAACTTGGACCAGCTTAAAGACTTGTTTTTAGATTGGCATTAGTGGTATGTTACTCTGACACAAGCTGATTAAGAGGGTTGTTGCGATACACCATCTAGACGAGTGGTTAAGATAAAACCAGCTTGAAACTGTCAAAACATACCTTATTTGTAACCATCAATGGTACAATCTGGTCATTTAGTCTGGTCTAGGCTGTTATTTAGTAGGGTTGAATCTCACAAAACAAATACCATGGCTGTATCCACATTTACACTGCACTTTATAGGATGATTCATTCACGTTGGTAGATTAGATAAATTTCAAGGGTCACTGACTCAGACTTGTTGGTTTGTTTTTCAGTGACCTAAAGAAAAATGTCTAAGCTATATGCTGCTAACTGATTACTGAAAACCATTTAAAATAAGATTAAAGCATAAGTTCGTAAGAAGGTGTCTCTGTCATGTTTGCAACTGAGGGAAACTAAGACCACATCCAACAGATAATTTATGTTGGCAACACTTCAGAATATCTAAGTTGTTTATCACCATCTATAGCAATTTTGTGTCTCCTGAGTATCCGTGAAGTTTCTATATCTTGCAAGTTTTTGACCTGGTATTGAATATGGAAAGTACTGACATAGTAGTTTCTGAATATAGTTTCTAAACCATTATGATTGTATAGCTGCTGATAAGACTCGTATGCAATCAAGTACTGCTGAATCAGTCAGGGCGTTTGTCTACGTGTCATCATGTGTTCATGACGAACTCTGGCCATGTGATGGTGTAATGGAAATTACAGATAAATGAAATTGAAGTTTTGTTTGCTCAGATACTGCTTTTGTTGTGTATCACCAGAATTATAGGTAGATAGATTTGAAAACAATAAAAAGTACACACAATTATGACATTCCTGGGTCCTAAAGTCAAAATGGGACATGCAGCCATGATGTAAACCTGTTTTGTTTGTCCAAACTTTTCATAACTTTACTTAAAATGGCACGGAAAGGGAGTGGTCAGGTGATAGAATAAATATTTACACTCCATATATGTGTCCGTCGTCAAGGTACAATTAAAGCAGTTTCATTCAACTGATTTGTGTAATAGTTTGTGTACCATTCCAGCCTGCCTAAAAACCTGTGCTGACCTGCTGGCCCCCATCTTCACATAGATCTTCAACAGATCACTGGAGCTGTGCGAAGTCCCCTCATGCTTGAAACGCTCCACCATCATCCCTGTCCCAAAGAAACCCAAAATTACAGACCTGTGGCTCTAACATCTGGGCCATGAAAACATAAAAACATTTTAAAGACTGGTTTTGGCTTATCTGAAGGCCTCCACTGGACCCTTACTGGACCCCCTGCAGTTTGCCTACAGAGCAAACAGGTCTGTGGATGATGCACTTCATAATGCAGCATCTGCACAGACCAGGGACTTATGTGAGGATCCTGTTTGTAGACTTCAGCTCCGCTTTTAACACGATCATCCCGGACACCCTTCAGAATAAACTGACACAGCTCTCCGTGCCCACCTCCGTCTGTCAGTGGATCACCAGCTTCAGACAGACAGGCAGCAGCTAGCGAGGCTGGGAAAATACACATCTAACACCCGTACGATCAGCACTGGAGCTCCTCAGGGCTGCGTTCCCTCCCCACTGCTCTTCTCCCTCTACACCAACGACTGCACATCTAAAGACCCCTCTGATCACACTGATCGGCCTAAAGACCTGCTTAGTTTTAACAACCTGGAGCTTAGCACACTCAAAACTGTGGAGATGATCGTGGACTTCAGGAGAAACCCCCCTGCTCTTCCCCCACTCACCATCATGACTGCAGTGGAGTCGTTCAGATTCCTGGGCACCACAATTTCTCAGGACCTGAAGTGGGACATTCACATTGAGTCCATTGTCAAAAAGGCCCAGCAGAGGTTGTACTTCCTTCGCCAGCTGAGGAAGTGCAACCTGCCACAGGAGCTTCTGAAAGAGTTCTACTCCGCCATCATTGAATCTGTCCTCTGCACTTCAATAACTGTCTGGTTCAGCTCAGCTACCAAATCTGACCTCAGAAGACAACAGAGGGTAGTCCGGACTGCTGAGAGAATCATTGGTACAACCCTCCCCACTCTCCAAGAACTGTACTTATCCAGAGTGAGCAAAAGGGCTGGCAAAATCACTCTGGACCCCTCACATCCAGCACACTCCCTCTTTGAACTGCTGCCATCTGGTCGACGCTACAGAGCTCTGAGAACCAGAACGACCAGCACAGGAGCAGTTTCTTCCCTCAGGCAATCCATCTGTTGAACGCTTGACATTAAACGTGGAACACACAACACTATTATACATTATTTATTCACCACACATACTTATTTTGTTCACTTCAAATTTGCACATATCAGACCTGTACACACATAATTGTCTATATTACATATTGTGTTTTTGCTATTTTGTACATTGCCTATTTGTATATTATTCTTTTATTATCTGTGTCCTGTCCTGTTGCTGTCTTTCTGTTGCGCTGTAGAGCTTCTGTCACTATAACAAATTCCTTGTATGTGTAAACATACCTGGCCAATAAAGCTCATTCTGATTCTGATTCTAATAGGAACATTAAGGGTTCTTTTTTTCTGATTTAGTAAAAGGAAAGGCCTAAGCTCTGTCAGTTTGCTTCCTGTGGTTTTCATCAGTATTGAAACTGAAAGCTGAAACTGTGTTTGCACTGTTCAGTACAAGCACACTGTGCTGGAAAAATAAAGTTATTCTTTAATTCTAGGAAGGGAGTGGCTTATCCAGCGTCGCTCAGCAACAACTCTATAAATTGTTTAAACACCTCTAGACGCACATGACACTGAGAAGGGCTGAAACTTACAGTGTTACCAGAAGATTGTGACATATCAGAAAAACATTGGGATGGGAAGGAAAATATGATGGTAAGATGATGCAGTGCATTACTGATTCATGTTACCTGATTCTTTTGTGAACAGTTTATTATTTAATTGAAAATTATAAGATCATTAATAAAAAGATTAAATTTCGTAATCATCTGTGGAATTCAAAGCTGACAATTTCAGTCACTGCTTACTTTAATTACTGTTTTCCATATAGTAAATCGTGAAAATCTCTCAATCTGAAAAAACATTCCCTTTTGAATTACACAGATGAAAGAAAGTCATGTTCAGCAGGACAGAGTGAATAAATCATTACATAATCTCTTTTGGGTGAACTGTTCCTTTAAGAGATGGTGACTTGAAATTATTGTTAGAAGGTATTTACTTTAATCATCAGTTTATATCCTTAAACAGAAATTTGAAAGAGTTCTGTGCATTGTGCTTATTGTCCCTTAACTGCACATTTGTTTTCACATTTACATTTATTTAAATGTAAAAGTTTTGTTGGCAGGTTAATAATTTTCCATTACCACAGCCATTCTTGTAGACACAAATTGCTGTATGTAAAGATATGTTCTCTACTGATTTTTATTCTGTCCGAAGGCTGAAAAGTTTATTGACCAATATTAGAATGTGTAAAACAGTGCTGCAGCCAGTGTTGGGCAGTAACTAGTTACTAGTAATTAGTTACTGTAATAATATTACTTTTTGCAGTAACTAGTAGTGTAACTAATTACTAATAAGATTTCAGTAATAATATTACAGTTACTTTCCGTAAAACAGCTTAGTTACTTTTGATGTTTCAACCCCGCTGATTTAAAATCTAACAATCAAATAATTCCTAGATTTATTTTCATAATTTTCATGACTCGCACATGCATGTGATGTCCCCAGTGCGGCAGGCAAGCTTGGAATATGGATAAGCAGATAGAAATACTGCATTATCGGCATGTGGTAGGCTACATTATATTCATATAATATAATTTAAAATATTTTTGGAAAATTAAACAGTTTCTTACAAACTCATGTGATTTCATAAAATACATAACGAAATTTAATCGGATATGGGTAACGGAAAAATTACTTCAAGCTACACATGACAGTTAATGCCAATGAATGCCACTATCAATCACTATTGAGTGTTTTTAATGATGAGGCAGAAATATGTTGTTAGTAACATTCTAGAAGAATTTTATCTGGAAGATACACAGTTACAACTTCTGTGGGGTGTGAAGAAAAAGTAATGTAACTAGTAGTGTAACTAATTACTGTTGCCAGAAAGTAATAAGTAAAGTAACAATATTACTTTTGAAAGGAGTAACTAGTAATGAGTAATATATTACATTCTTTGAGTAACTAGCCCAACACTGGCTGCAGCCATGAGGTCAAAAGGGAACAAAAACAGTGACAAAAGTCAGATAGAGCTTTATTGCCAAGTATGTTTGTGCATGCAAGGAATTTGTTCTGATGTCACAAGCTTCTAGTACACAGAGACGGTCAAGGTCCATAAAAGTATGAAATGCATCGTCAGAATAGTCCATCTGCCAAAATGGCGCTACGCTGAACCAGAGGAGGCGAATTGTTGAATAAAGTCATTTGTTTTCTTTACGCAGAAAAAGTGTTCTTGTCACTTCATTATATTCAGATTGAACCACTGATGGGAGATGGACTATTCTGACGATGCATTTCATACTTTTATGGACCTTGATAGTGCAGTTTACTATGCAGTCAATGGGACAGTCACAAACTTCCTGGTTTTCATCCAAATATCTTAAATTGTGTTCCAAAGACGAACAAAGCTTTTATGGGTTTGGAACGACATGGGGATAAGTGTTTAATGACAAAATTTTCATTTTGGGGCGGAGTATCCCTTTAATGACCACAGACATTAAAGCAGCATGTCTGTAGTCATTACGTCCTGTTCTCTTTGGTTTCTTTGGGACGGGGATGATTGTGGAGCATTTGAAGCAGGCAGGGACTTCGCACAGCTTCAGTGATCTGTTGAAGATCTGTGAGAAGATGGAGGCCAGTTGGTCAGCATAGAATTTTAGACAGGCTGGTGAAACACCGTCTGGTCCTGGTGCTTTCCTTCTCTTTTGTTTCCTGAAGATCTAACACACATTATCTTCAATGATGCAGAGTTCAGGGTTTGTATAGAAAGATGGTCAGGGCAGGTGTGGGGTGTGAGACCGGGAGTTTCAAATCTACAGTAAAACTCATTCAGCTCTTCAGCAAGCTGTTGATCCACCTCAGTGCTGGAGGATGGTGTCTTGTAATTTGTAATGTCTTTCAGGCCTTTTCACATTGAAGCAGGGTCACTGGCTGAAGACTGGATTTTCAGCTTTTTAGAATAGTTTCTCTTAGCCACTCTGTTCTGCTTTGTCAATTTGTTCCTGGCCTGACTGTACAAGATTCTGTCCCCACTCCTGTAGGCATCCTATTTGGCCTGACGAAGCTGTCTGAGTTTTGCTGTGAACCATGGCTTATCATTGTTGAATATTACCGTATTGACCCGAATATAAGGCAATGTTTTTTTCTTGGAAATACATGTGAAGAAACGTGGTCATCTTATATTCAGGGTCTAAACCAGGGGTGTCAAACTCAGTTCCTGGAGGGCCGTAGCCCTGCAGAGTTTAGCTCCAACCCTGCTCAACACCCAAACCATGTAGTCTTCAATTGAGCCTGAAGGACTTGATTAGCTGGATCAGGTGTGTTTAATTAGGGTTGGAGCTAAACTCTGAAGGGCTGTGGCCCTCCAGGAATTGAGTTTGACACCCCTGGTCTAGACTTTGACATGTCAATAATACGGCCACAACAATAGGTGGCGCCAAATACGCGTAAAACGAGTGTGCCATGAAATACGTAATGTAATGTGTGTTGTAAAGATTGCGAGTGAAAACAAGACAAAAAGAAAATCTTACAGGTAGATGGGCTACCTGTTATTTTTTTATGGTATATCAAAAAGTGTATATTTGTAAATGTTATTGTTGGTACATTTTACCAGTATTTACCATACTTTCAAAACAAAAATGAAAATAGGAAAAATATGCAATATGAAAATAATTTAAGAAAAAAATGTTTTACTGAAAAAAAAAACAAGATTTGGTTTTCAAAAAGCCTTTTCCCAAAAGGTACATCTGGAAAAAGGGGGGGTCGTCTTATATTGGGGTCAATACAGTAAATAAGTCCTGGTAAGAATGTATATATGATGTTACAGAATCTGTGAGCTCATCCAGATCAGTGGCAGCAGCTTCAAAAATATTCGAATCAGTGCAGTCGAAACAGGCTTGTAATGCCCGCTCTGTTTCGTTGGTCCATCTCTTTACAGTCCTTACTACAGGCTTAGCAGATTTAAGTTTTGGCCTGTATGTTGAGAGAAGATGAACCAGGCAGTGGTCAGAGAGGACAGAGTGATATGCATCCTTTATTGTGATGTAGCAGTGGTTCAAAATATTTTTGTCTCTGGTGGGGCATGTAATGTGTTGTTTGAATTTTGGCAGTTCATGTGAGAGGTTTGCTTTATTAAAGTCCCCAAGAATGTTTATAACAGAGTCTGGGTGTTGTTCCTCTGTGTCTACGATCTGATTGGTCGGCTGTTGTAATGCTGCATTTACATGCATTTGCGGAGGAATGTAAACACTAACCAGAATGAATGAGGAAAACTGTGGCGGGAAGTAGAAAGGCTTAAAGATGATGAAGAGTGCTTCTAGATCAGGACAGCACATATTCTTCAACGCTGTTATATCTCTACACCACCTTTAATTGATGTAGAAACATGTCCTGCTGCCTTGTGATTTCCCCGCTGATTCTGAGTCGCAATCTGCTCTGAACAGCTGGAAGCCTAGCAGACTTAACGCACTGTCCAGAATGGCATAATTCAGTGAGGTTTCTGTGAAACACAGAGCAGCAGAGTTCGAAAAATGTTTGAGAAACATGTTTGAGAAACAAAAAAACAGTACAACAAATGAAGAGCTTCATGCCGAGGCAGCCATCCGCGGCTCCATATTGGTCTACAATACTTGTAAATGGCAGTTGTGAAATCTCATTCTAATTCCAAACGTTTTCTTTTCACAGGAGATTCATGTCTTTTAAGTCATGGCTCTCATAGGAAGCCTTCAAGCATTACTAGAGACATACAAGCTGTGTGTCAGATGTAATAAGTGCTGTAAAATACACAATAAGATTTCATACTCCTATAAAGAGATCATTCATAACTGCTCAGAAGACATCTTACTGATCAAGCAGAAAGGTAGCAATTCATTGTGGAGGCCTGTTGGACCTCTTCCAAGCTGTCCCAGACCTTCCGAATATGATGTTTGCTGGTACTTCACTGAAAAAAGTGGATGCACCAAGCACGGAAATGAATGTACCTATGCTAGGAGCTCAGAAGAAGCAGCACTGTGGAACATCATGGATGAAAACCTGGGAATTCCTCAGATTGTGAATATGATAAAACAAAACCAAAGAATGCTGCAGTCAAAGTCTCAAGAAAAAGGAAGACAGTTTGACTGCACATTCTGCCAGGTCCACTTCCAAACAGATGAGGAACTGATGAACCACTGTTTCACTGTGAAGCACAGGAGACTGATCTTTGAAGACACCTCTCAGACTTGGACGTACAGAGATCCGCCACCAACACACAAGGACCTGAAATTGTGTGGAAGGTATTTATATGAAGTGTGACATGGCATTAGATGTTTGTTTGTGTCAAAGTAAATTAAATTAGCCTATAAAATGTTCCCCCATAGATCCCTTATATGCGAATATGGTGATAACTGCACAATGGCACACAGTCAAGAGGAACTTCGTGAATGGCAAAAGAGAATCAAGGCTTTAAGGAAGAAAGCCAAGGATGCAGCCGAGATGGGTCTACTGTCCTATCAGGACAATCTTTTGGAGGAATACAGACACAGCGAAGACAAGAAAACGATTGTAAGAGAGCCATTCAGTAATGTACAGTGTATAATGTCATTAGTGAGTAAAGCTCTTGCACACTATCCCAAATGTTGACAGATGTACCTCTGACCTTTGATACTTTGCATTGCTACCTGCATTTAATTTGGACCTAGTATTATATATGCTAACAATTGCATTTAATTTGCTCATGCTAGTATTTTTATTATACATTTACAATATAATTGTGGATTTTTACAATAGTTTTTTACAAAGTCATAAACATTGATTAAATATTCCTGCAGGTCAGCGACACCCTTCCTGAAGTTTCTATCATCTGTGACCCAGATATAGACAGTGTGTATGTAAGGAAAAAGGGAATACAGTTTACATGGAATTTTACCATTATTTCTAAGGTTTGTACATTAATAAGTATACAAACATTTGTCTTAAATTCCAAATTCACGGGTGAAAAAGATTGTCATTGTAACATTTAACAGTGTTAGTTACAATATAGTAGTACCAGTTACTAATGATACTATTACAGTTGATCATATTGAATTATCAACTCGTTCTCACTCCAAACTCGTCGCATATTGACACTTGGTCAGGACCCCTTGGCGTCGCTTTTTGACGCTCAAGGTACCCCTTTAGGGTCACTTTTCGATGTGCAGGGTCCTCCATTGTTTTCAGTTGTTTGTCTTAATTTAATGATTTGCATGCATTTGTAAAAATAGAAACAATTTTATATAAATGTATACTTTCATTGGAGCACCTAACCCCATCCCTACCCTAAACCTACTCACTTCTGAACAATATAAAACACATAACAGGCAAATAGAAGATCAGTCACAGGTATTTATTGCAAAAACTGACCATAAAAAAAGCAGTATAAAACCATTACAAACATGTCACGTTGTATTCCAAGTCTTCTGAAGCCATTCTGTAACTTTATTCGAAGAAGAGAGTAAAACATCTCATTCAAAAAAATACTTCCATCCCATAGCATGACGCAATCCCTCACGAGACACAAGAGCCAATAGCATTTCACAACCAAAGCTGATGTAAGGCTTCTTCCAGCTGCATTTTTTGAATTTCCTCACAAACAGCAGCACACAGGATGAGCTTTACTGTGGACAGAGACGGCGATCGCATCTATTCCTCTCACAAATCAATTATTTTGCCTCGGAAGACTTGGAATATGAATATTTTTTTGAATAAATTATGACTGTAGTTGTATCTGCCTGTTATATCTTGTGTTTTATTGACAAATAGTAGGTTTAGGGGCGGGGGTTGGGTTACGTGCTCATGAATGTGTAAATAGTGTAATCTAAATAAAACTGTTGTGACTGTTTACATTGAAAAATCACACACCAACATATATGCAAGAATGGCAATATTATTACACAATATATAATTTAATCACGACGATAAAGTTCCCAGTGCCTTTCGCGTCAGCATATTGATGCCAAGGGTTTCTTATTTAAAGCAATGGAGAACCCTGCACGTCAAAAAGTGACATCAAAGGGTCCTGACCAAGCGTCAATATGTGACGAGTTGGGAGTGAGAATGTGTTGGAATTACGGGGTTCAGCTCATAATTTGATAACAAACCTTGAGGAAGTCATTCCTTATGTCCTCAAGTAAAATAAGAGAAAAATCACTCAAGACAGAGGTGGGGGACTCAAGTCATATGACTCCACTCGAATCGCAAATGTAAGGACTTGTGACTTGCTTGACTAAATAAAGAAAATTACTTGAGGAATTTGTTTGGGTGACAGAAGCTCCACAGTGCGACAGAATGACAGTGACAAGTCAAGACACAGATAATAAAAATAATAATATACAAATATACAAAATAGACAATGTGCAAAATAGCACAAACACAATACACAAAATAGACAGTTTAGTATGTACAGGTATGTTAGGTGCAAATTTGAAATGTAATAAGTATGTGTGTTAAATAAATAAAGTATGATAGTGTTGTGTGTTTCATGTTTATTGTTAATTGTTCAAATGTTCATGAGATGGATTGCCTGAGAGAAGAAACTGTTCCTGTGCTGGTCGTTCTGGTTCTCAGAGCTCTGTAGCGTCGACCAGATGGCAGCAGTTCAAAGAGGGAGTGTGCTGGATGTGAGGGGTCCAGAGTCATTTTGCCAGCCCTTTTGTTCACTCTGGATAAGTACAGTTCTTGGAGAGTGGGGAGGGTTGTACCAATGATTCTCTCAGCAGTCCGGACTACCCTCTGTTGTCTTCTGAGGTCAGATTTGATAGCTGAGCTGAACCAGACAGTTATTGAAGTGCAGAGGATGGATTCAATGATGGCAGAATAGAACTGTTTCAGCAGCTCCTGTGGCAGGTTGAACTTCCGATCAGTGTGATCAGAGGGGTCTTTAGATGTGCAGTCGTTGGTGTAGAGGGAGAAGAGCAGTGGGGAGAGAACGCAGCCCTGAGGAGCTCCAGTGCTGATCGTACAGGTGTTAGATGTGTATTTTCCCAGCCTCGCTAGCTGCTGCCTGTTTGTCTGAAGCTGGTGATCCACTGACAGACAAAGGTGGGGACGGAGAGCTGAGTTAGTTTGGGCAGGAGGAGTGATGGGATGATCGTGTTAAAAGCAGAGCTGAAGTCCACAAACAGGATCCTCACATAAGTCCCTGGTCTGTCCAGATGCTGCAGGATGAAGTGCAGTCCCATGTTGACTGCATCATCCACAGACCTGTTTGCTCTGTAGGCAAACTGCAGGGGGTCCAGTAAGGGTCCAGTGATGTCCTTCAGATAAGCCAAAACCAGTTTTTCGAATGACTTCATGACCACAGATGTTAGAGCCACAGGTCTATGGTCATTAAGTCCTGTTATCTTGGGTTTCTTTGGGACGGGGATGATGGTGGAGTGTTTGAAGCAGGAAGGGACACAGCTCCAGTGATCTGTTGAAGATCTGTGTGAAGATGGGGGCCAGCTGGTCAGCACAGGATTTCAGACAGGCTGGTGCCTTTCTTCTTTTGCTCTTTCTGAAGACCTGGCGCACATCATCTTTTGTATCTGAACGAATCTGGGGTTTTGAATGAATCGTTTGAGTGATTTATTGACCCATTCTTGCTTTGCTCTTGGGTTTTGAATGAATCTATTGAATGAATGCTTGTATGACTCACTCATTAAGATGGCGATTTGCCGCCACCTACTGCCAGTTTTAACTTAATAATTAAAAGTATTAACTGCAGGGGCGGACTGGCCATCTGGACGTTCTGGAGAAGTCCAGAATGGCCGTCCATCCGACAACCGCCGGCCTGGCTGGTTCATCATCAAAGAAAAAGTGTCAGATTAAGTGACGTTGACAGCCAACAAAAGGGGCCGCTAATGCAATCTATTTTTGCTTATAAGAAACCGAAGCTGATGCGAAGGAGAGCGGGCTCATGATGGCAAGCAAAAAACTTAACGATAAAGGCGGTTCGGAGAAGCTAAAAGGGAAAAAAACGAACAGTTACATCAGGTTACCTTTCCCCGCCTCTCTCACTATACACAGCATGTAGCTTATAGCACTGTAGTAAAATCCCAGGACAACCCTAGTCCGAGCGTCCACTGCTATTTATCACTCTGCATTGTCTGGCATGAATATTCCATTCATTCATAAAGAGACAGCATCAATTCTACAACGGGTTACATTTGAGAGCTATTGAGTTAAAAAATAGGTAGTTATTTTTAGGTAATAAATAGTTAATAGTCTCTACTGGTAATTGGTCACCTTCTATTCGTGGCTTTTATTAAAACCACTAAATCCTAATGTAATATGTCCCAAAACACACTACAGGAGACCATTATTTAATGGTTTTAATGGTTAAAAGTTGATGGTTTGTCATGTTTGTAATGGTATTTGTAGTGGATATCATTCGAATTTCTGTGATGGTTTCTATTGTTTTTGTCAGCAGGGTCGCCATGGGTTTTGTGATGTTATTTGCCATAAATAGGATAGGATTGCTGTAATATTGTGAGATAGTAGCGACTGTTTATAGTTGTGGTGGGCCTTCCAGGGCCGTTCTTTACTCCCAGTCCATCCCTGATCAACTGTATTTCTATGTTTAGGATTTTACATTTAGAATATTATTTTAAATGTATTATTAGGAAAGTTAAATTCTAAGGAGAAAAATAAATAAGCTAGAGGTGGAGCCACTGACTTGACTTTTTTTTTATTTTGTTTGCACTGCAGCTAGACACTTAATTGAGACTTGAAGGTAAGGAACTGAGACTTACTTGTGATTTGAACATGTGACTTGCCCCCACCTTTGACTCAAGCCGTCTTTGAAGAACTTAACAAGCTCTTGCCAAAATTGTTAGCAACTTTTTATTACCAAGTGGATATGTCGTGTATAAGGTGCGATCCAGTTTTTGAGGTCTGTAATCTGTCAAGCACCTATGTAATTTTTCTAAACAGTTTTAGACAGCTGTAAGTGTGAGCCAATAGTGTAGGAGAGCCTCTGCAATGACATTGATCTGTACTTCCAAAACTGACTTAAATCTATCCAGGAACCTCTAGAAGTTATTGCTTTACTCAGACGGGAACTGGGAGCAAAATTCAGCCTCAGCAAAGACCCCGATGAAGAACAGACATATTCTAATAGTGACTGGTTTAAAAAGGACCAAACAGGTGATTGAATATTTCTTACAAAACCCAGAAAAAAAAAAACATAATGTCATGCTTTTACTTATTCTTAATAATACAATAATGACTTAACTGCAAAACTAACAAATTACTTTCATCTAAATTATTGTGATTTGTTTCTGCAGAGTATGAAATCCCAGTGTCCTTCAAATCTGAAGAACCAGGCTTGTATGAGCAGTGGGTAGTGTTTGACTTCAACACGAGACCCGTACTACGACAAAAAATCAAGGTCAGAGTTGGAGAGGATGAGTGTAAGGGAACATCAGTCTCATGTCCAGCACCTGAGATTCCCCTAGAAAAACAAGAGACTGCCAGAAATCTTGAGCCCTGGAATGAGGAAATCATTCCTTTTGTTAAAAGAGAAGAAGCAGAGAAGGAGCTGCTTAACAGATACAAGCTCATCATAATAGACGAGATGAACAGTGTGATTAACCATGACAATTACAAGCACAGCATGCACAATTTTTTATATTGGGAGGAAAAAGTAGAAGGTGAACTGCTTACCAGGTATGTACATAAAAATGTATTTGGATTTGACAGTTACAATTTGCAACAAAATTCTAATTCACAAACTGTACTCTCTCTTTTCAGGCTGAATCTACGAGGCACTGTGCAGTTGAAAAATCAGTTGTTCGATCTCAGGTTTGGAATGAAATGGGCTTGTTCAGGGGAACTTTTTGCTGCTGTGCCTCTGTCTCACCCACTAACTCCTGATGCTCCTCAAGGCTTCATAGTGAAAAGACACGCTATCAGATCTCTTGTTCGTGTTGTGAAAAACAAAGATTATATTGGGCCTATTTATGAGGCTGAATTTCTAAAAGACGCTGCCACAGAGACACAAGTCATTTTGAACCTTTCCAAACAATGCTGCACTGATTTGAACCTGCAGAATGGACAGCAGTGTGAGATGGAAGTCCAGTTCCAGCTAAATCGTCTCTGGTTCTGCGAGATGCACAAAGCCATTGATGATCTTCCCAACTTAGACAAAGTCTTACCTGACCTGAAAAACAGCAACTTCTGTATTTCTTCTCAGTCAGATACAGGAGAGTTAAATGAGAAGCAGCAAGCAGCGATGAACTTTGTTCTGAGTGTAACAGACAACAGAAGCAGCATCCCACCTTTGTTGATTTATGGACCCTTTGGAACAGGGAAAACTCTAACCCTTGCAAAGATGACCCAGGCTCTTGTGCAGCAACCACTGAACAAAATCCTGATTTGCACACACACAAACAGGTAAGGCATCACAATGCAATGTCACTTTAGAGTACTACTCCAAAGAAGTAGGTCATCCTTCTGAAACTACCAGTTTAAAATAACATGAATTTCCATGCTGGTTAAAGGAACACTCCACTTTTTTTGGAAATAGGCTCATTCTCCAACTCCCCAGAGTTAATAAGTTGAGTTTACCGTTTTGAATCCATTCAGCCGATCTCCGGGTCTGGCGATAGCACTTTTAGCATAGCTTAGCATAGATCATTGAATCCGATTAGACCAGTAGCATCGCGTTCAAAAATGACCAAGAGTTTCGATATTTGTCCTATTTAAAACTTGACTCTTCTGTGGTTATATAGGTGTACTAAGACCGGTGGAAAATGAAAAGTTGCGATTTTCTAGGCTGATATGATTAGGAACTATACTCTCATTCCGGCGTAATAATCAAGGAACTTTTGCTGCCGTACCATGGCGCAGCAGGCGCAGTGATGCGCGGCTCCTGAAAGCAGTCCCCAGCTGGGTAACTGGTTATAATATGGCTGGGGACTGCTTTCAGGCGCGCGTATCACTGCGCCTGCTGCGCCATGGTACGGCAGCAAAGTTCCTTGATTATTACGCCGAATGAGAGTATAGTTCAAGCCAAATCGCCTGAAAATCGCAACTCATTTTCCGCTGGTCTTACTACACGATATAACTACAGAAGAGTCAAGTTTTAAATAGGACAAATATCGAAACTCTTTGGTCATTTTTGAACGCGATGCTACTGGTCTAATCGGATTCAATGATCTATGCTAAGCTATGCTAAAAGTGCTATCGCCAGACCCAGAGATCGGCTGAATGGATTCCAAAACGGTAAAACTCAACTTATTAACTCTGGGGGAGTTGGAGAATGAGCCTATTTCCAAAAAAAGTGGAGTTTTCCTTTAAGGCTTGTTTGTTTCTGGCCTAGCTCAGTTAGAAAGTCTTGTGGCCGACACTGGCACACCAACATCCAAAATACTGCATATACTGGCCTTTTAATATACATTTCATTGTTTTTTTTATTGTGTACTGTTCTCTGAAGTCCACTTATAATGTTATCAAGACTTTTACATAAAAAAACATAATTTAGAAGTAATAAGCTATTTTCTGTTCTGTTTTTGACCCCCCTCATCAGAACGCTCTGTTTGAATATGCATGGCGATTGTAGACTTGGAAGTAAATGCCCACTGCTATGATTGACTTGTGTATGTTTTATAGTCTACGTTAATACGTTAAAAACGCATAAATACTTACTCAGTACATATCAAACAAAATAGTGATCATGTAATAAATACAGTTGTGTTCATTCACTCTTGACTGCCGGATCCAATATAGTTGGGCACAGCATCGTCTTTTAGTTTCAGTCTTTTTTGTGCCCTGTTTGTAAACAAATCTGCGGTAAAATTAAGTGAACAAAAAACAGAGTTCACGATATAGAAATTTATCGTATTATCACAATATAGAAATTTAGTTGCAAAAAAGTGTTGTCATAATACAGTATAACAGGTTCAATAACTTTTTTATAACAAAAATAATTGAATATTTAAAGCTGCGGCAAAACGGAAAAAAGTCTGTGCTGGTTCTTGTATCTTACTCACAATTAGGCGAAAGTTTGGGAAAACGGAAAACGATATATAAGGAGTAAAACGGAAGTGAAGGTGCATGTGGGAAAGGAAATCTAAAGCTGCTTTTCCACTATCGGTCCGAATGGTTCTAAGAACGGTCAGGTACGGTTCCAGTTGCTTTTCCACGTGAGCCTGGTACGGCGCGGCACGATTACAAACCGTTCTCAGCACGGAATTCTCGGCACGGTTAGACAACCGTACTGAGCCGTGCTGGTAAGAGTGTGTGTGCGTGACATCGCCACTCAGGATCTGTCACTTTTCTGTTGCCTGGTTGCTAGTTTCTCCGTAGCTTGCTATAAGCGCACTATTTTGAGCAATGTAAACACAAATTAGTAATAAAATCTAAAGAAATTTCTGATCATCCTCCATAACGCAGCGGTTATTTACACCTCATATCATATGTAAACACTTGTGTTACCATGGCAATGACTGACGCATTTGAATTGCATTCCAAAAAGATCAGTTATAAGCCCCGCAGTGGAAAACGAAACGGTATCCGTGCTGACTGGCCCGGATCGGCACGGAACGGAACGGTTAAGTAAAGAGAACCATTCGGCCCGATAGTGGAAAAGCGGCTTAAGTGTTACTTGACAGCTGATGCGGCGTGTGCTGGATTGTGTATGCATAGACCAGGTGTGATCACAAAAATCAAAAGAAAATTGGTTCCGCATGGTTTGCCAGTCGCAACATATCTCCAGACGAGACAAGTTCACCTGCTGCAGGTACTTTTAAGATTTTAAACTTCTTTCTTACGTGAAGCCACATCGAACTTTCAAATTCCCTAACTCTTGTTTTCCCATGGCGTTGTCTGTTCACAAAGTCTCTTTAAGACAAGTCCTGTCACTCGGCGGCCATCTTTGAAATGCGTGAAAGTGTGTTATTTAAACCCAATTTTTTTTCCTTTTGTGCTATTGTGTGACTGGCACATTGTGTATTGGTGGCTTTGTTTGTGCTCCATCTTGAGTTTATCTGGGAACTAAAAACTAAAAAACTAAAATATATAAATATTTTGACTTGACAAATTTTGTCTTGTCTGGCGCCCCGAAAAAAGAAAATTATTAAAAGTATTTAAGTTTAACTAACTCAAAATTTAATTTGGGGGCCGCCACCATTACAAAGCTATACATAAAAATGTATAACGTAAAAACATTTTTTACACAGATTAAAGTGCAAAAGAATTATAAAGACCAATAGGTATTACTTTACAATAAGATCTCATTAGTTAACCTTAATGAATTAACATTCACAATGAGCAATAGCTACATTTGCTACAAAGGTTATTTATCTTTGTTAAAAAATAACTCTTAGTTCACGTTAGCTCATTAAATAACATAGTTGCAACTTTTGATTTTAACGTGTTATTAAATATTGGAATTACCTAAGATTAATGAATGTTTGGAAGATTTTTTTCATTGGCAGTTTTTGTTAACTAATGAATTAACTAATGTCAACTAATGAAGCCCTAATGTAAAATGTGAATAAACAATAAAGAATCAAAACATTTTCAGACAATGTTGTAGTCCAGATTAAAATGTATAAAAGTTTTAAAATAAATATCCTATTGAGTCTAAATATTTAAGTATACGGTGCTGTGATGAACACCATAGCAAAATACAAAAATCTGAATGGCTTTAAAGGAACACTCCACTTTTTTTGGAAATAGGCTCATTCTCCAACTCCCCCAGAGTTAATAAGTTGAGTTTTACCGTTTTGGAATCCATTCAGCCGATCTCCGGGTCTGGCGATAGCACTTTTAGCATAGCTTAGCATAGATCATTGAATCCTATTAGACCAGTAGCATCGCGTTCAAAAATGACCAAAGAGTTTCGATATTTGTCCTATTTAAAACTTGACTCTTCTGTAGTTATATCGTGTACTAAGACCGGCAGAAAATGAAAAGTTGCGATTTTCTAGGCCGATCTGGCTAGGAACCATCCTCTCATTTCGGCGTAATAATCAAGGAACTTTGCTGCCGTACCATGGCGCAGTGATATTACGTAGCGCCTGAAAGTAGTACCCAGCTATATAGCCAGAGATCAGCTGAATGGATTCAAAAACGGTAAAACTCAACTTATTAACTCTGGGGGAGTTGGAGAATGAGCCTATTTCCAAAAAAAGTGGAGTGTTCCTTTAAACACGTTTCAGAAACAAAAAGTAGCGCAGCTGCTTTGTTTATGGGGTTTTGACTGCATTTCTACTGTTCAGCACCATCTGCTGTCAGAGAGTGAATGTGTCTCTCACGAGCTCCGCCATGCGCTTCTCATCCGTGCTTGTTTACATCAGAGTGCACACGCGGCATACAGCGGTATGTGCATTGTGACCAATTGATGGGAAAAGCATTCTTAAAATGCAAGTCTGAATAATTTGAAATAAATAAATATTCTCTGTATTTTGAAGAGCCCACGATAACAATATCGTGCATATTTATTATCGTGATCGCATTACCGAATACCGGCACATATCTATTAGGCAGCGCTTATCTGCACTATTACATCATAGAGTAGAACATTCCAAAAGCTGTTGTTTTGGCAGACTGCCTTCAATGACAAAGTTTTGAGTTCTGAAATTTACAGTATGTTTTTATTGTACAATGATGTCTTAGCTATATCAAAAGATCAAGGAAAGTTTGGGTTCTCAGTATGACTCCTTTAAATTGCATTTCTCTAGCTGAAACAGTAAAGCATGGTGCAAGTAAGGCCAAGGTCATGAAATTGATTCCCAGGGAATGCATAAACTCATAAAAATGCATACCTTGAAGTCAGTGTCATTTTGGAATGACTTTGTCAGAAAATTTAATCGTTTAATGCTGTCATAGTAAGCTACAATTATTTCTCTTTTTCTTGATACAGTTCTGCTGATCTTTACGTAAAAGGTCATTTTCATGAATATGCAGCTGTTCATCATGAAGCCAGACCTTTGAGAATCAAGGCAAAGGAGAGCAATCCCAGATCCACTGATACCATCACTCTACAGTACTGCCATTTATCCAGAGACGGCAGTCATTTTGAGTTTCCTGATAAAGCTGTTTTAGATTCCACAAGAATCATCATAACAACAACTGCTGTGGCTCGTTTCTTCCATGACATGAAGCTCCCTGAAAACTACTTCAGCCACATTCTGATTGATGAAGCTTCGCAGATGTTGGAGTGTGAGGCTCTTATGGCACTGGGCTTAGCAGGTAAAAATACACGTGTTGTTTTAGCAGGAGATCACATGCAGATGGGACCCAAGCTCTTCTCTGTGAGACAAGACAAATGCTCAGAACAAACCCTGCTCAATCGCCTCTTCTATTACTACCAAGCTGAAAACAGTGTTGTTGCCAAACAAAGCAGGATCATTTTCACTGAAAACTACCGTTCCACAAAGGACATTGTTGATTTTGTTTCAACACAATTTTATGTGGGAAAGAGTGATGTGATCAAGGCTAGAGGGGATGTGCCTCCTCATCCAGACCAGCGTGCCTTGCAGTTCCATCATGTAAGAGGAGAATGCTGTTTGGACCCAACAAGCATGTCCTGGTTCAATGCGGAACAAATTCTAAGCGTTGTAGACATTGTGCAAGGAATAATGGAGGAATGGCCTCAAGAGTGGGGTGATAAAGATCCAGAATCAGTCTGTGTCCTTTCTCAAGGCAGACAGGTATCATATCTATTGCCAGTTACCAATATTATACTTTTATTAATGGCATCCTGCTATCGTGTCAAATTCATGTAAGTGTGTTTATACCAGATGCTTCTGCCTCTTGTGTTTCAGGTGTTGGAAATCAGGCAAAGACTGCGTAAGCTTGGACTGCCCCGTTTCACTGTGGAGAATGCAGAAAATGTGCAAGGTAAAATGCACTGCTCAATGCATTACTCAAATGTAATGCCATGCCATAATTATGTACAAACACACTAGTATTTACTGGTGATTTACTTTCCCATATTTTTCAGGAAAACAGTTCAGAGTAATCGTGATTTCCACTGTGCACACCAAGGACAGCCTATTGGAGACGGACCGGACCTGTCTTGAGTTTTTCAATGACATGCGAGTGCTGAACACAGTTATGACAAGAGCCAAATCCCAAATATTTGTTGTTGGAGATGCAGCTGCCCTTTCTTGCCACCAGTTTGGTATGTGCTGGAGACTATGGAGATCGTACATAGACTATTGCATCAAGAAGGAGAGTGCCCATGATTTTACTTTGGATTCTTTGAAACAAGATCTGCTTGAGATATCTGAGCTCTGCAGAAGTGAGGATGAAGACAGCAGCGATAGTGAATCAACTACATCTGAAATACCAGACACAGAAGACCCAATACTTCAAGAGCTTCTCGATGAGAGCAAATACATAAACATTCCACTGACAGAGGAAGGCTTGTTTCCAGTTTTTCAACATGAGCAATTCATCAGTAGTGTTAGAAACCAAATTGCAGAAGTAGATGAAGAGCAATTGTTGACTAACTCTTCAACACATAAACACTGTGAGCTGGTCAAAGAGAGTTTTGATCGAGCTTATGCAAAACCACTTGACGAGCCCTCCATAAGAATCGAGATCAAGGGCAGAAAAAACATAGGACAGGCATTCCCAGGAGACAAGGTAACAGTGGAGATCCTGAGTGAGATATCAGATCCTCCTACGGGAAAAGTAATCAACATCCTGGAACGTGCAGATACTGCCAAAGAATTTGTCTGCACTATTGAAAGACATGACAGTCAAGTGATGATACCTATCAACAAATGCATCTCCAAAATCTACACACCATTTTGGAAAGACAAACCAAATCACATTGCTATAAGAAATCCTGAGGACCGCAAAGTAGAGAAGTTCCTCAAAATAAGTGAAGAGGCACACAGAAAATATCTCTTCGTTGTCAAAGTGCTTAAGTGGGGAAAGTTTTACAAATATCCCCTGGGGATTGTTGTGGGAGTGTTTCCCAATATAACAACTTTAGATGATGGATTAAAGGTTCTTGACATAGAGTTCCAGTTGAGCAGGACACTTTCTTCATCTTTGGAAATACAGATGAGAGACTTTCAAAGTCTTAATTTATTTGAAGATGGGCGAATAGATTTTCGCATGCTCCCAACATTCACCATTGATCCTGCTGATTCACAAGACCTTGATGATGCAATCAGTGTACGGGATTTAGGTGAGTGCTATGAAATAGGAGTTCACATTTCTGATGTTGCTAGCTTTGTGGCTAAAGACAGTGAACTGGACGAATATGCAAGACAGCAGTGTACTACATTCTATCCACGTGGAAAGAAGCCAATACACATGTTCCCTAAAGAACTGAGTGCCAATTTATTCAGTTTGATTCCTAACCATGACAGACGAGCAATCTCCTTGATAATACAAGTGGATACTAAGACAAACCGCATAAAGGAAAGATTAATTTGCAAGTCTGTCATTCACTCCAAGAGGAAATTTTCTTATGATGAAGCAGAGGACATCCTTGAAAACAATCCTCAGCACTCTGACCTGCTTGAAATTTGCCTTTTGAAAGCATGGACCTTTGTTGAGGTCCACAGGAGATACAGAAAAAAGGAAGACTGGTGCTATAAAATGCCAGATGAGGATGTGACTCTCGGAAGAAGGCGATCTCAACTAATGGTGGAAGAGCTGATGATCATGTTTAACCATATGGTTTCTGACCATCTTCTGTTTGATGAAACAACAAGGAGCATAACTCCACTGAGATGCCAGGACAGGCCAAAAAGTAAAAAGTTTACTGACCTTTTTGACAAAAATAACTTCTTGATTCCACTTTCTGTTCACTTCTCAAGTCAAGCACGCGAAAGTCAATATGTGTCTCATGAACTGAATAACCAAGGTTTGATCCACTGCAGAGCCATGCCAAACCCTCAGGCTGGCATTTCTGATTCTGAAACCTTCCCCATATTAAAATCTGTTTTGAGATGCTTGAAGACAGCAGCAGAGCAGAAAAATGTCTTCAAAATAATTGACTTTATTGCAACTGATGAGATTCACCCCCAACTTCTCCCTTTTGCTATTGCATTTAGAAGACTGTTTCACAAAGCATGTATTCTGCGCTCAAACTCAACACATGTCTCAAGAATTGGGCATCATGATTTAGATCTTGACAGCTATACATGTGCATCATCTCCAATCCGCCGATATATAGATGTCATTGTGCAGCGCCTTCTTCATTCTGTGATTGACAAGACAAATGTTAGGTACACAGCTCATGACATTGACCTGTCTTGTATGGAATTTTCCAGGAAAAATGACCAACAGTCAGCATATCAGAGAAAAGCGAGTGCTCTACATTTTGCATTAAAACTTTCAAGCCAAAATGAAAGGAAGGTGGCATACATTGTGGAACTCAATCCATCTGGCAAGAACTTCAGATTATCCTTCCCACTTAACAGAGCCTCTATATCAGAAAACGTAGACATTATGTACAGGGATCTTCAGTTGGCTGATCAACCACAGTTTGATGAAACCAACAACTGCATGATCTTGAAATGGGTGCGAAGGATATATTCATTCTCCAATCCTCACATCCTTGCTGAAGTGAAACAACAAACTCCAAACTCAGTCATGGCCTATGTCTCTACAAAGACCTGGAAAGGCCTAACAGCTGCTCTTAGAGAAGAGAATTGGGACAGATTGTTTCCCCTGATTGAGGAGCTTGATGTCAGCTCAAGAATCCATGCAAGACAATTCAATGAAAGACAGAGAAATGCTACAAGTTCCAAAAATTCTGATCCCATGTATGCTGAGCATTATGCCGAACTGTCGATGAGAATAAAGCCAGGTGAGGCGGTCGAAGTACAGCTAGGTGCAGCCACGGCACGAGGACTAATGACGCCAGCAATTCAGCTGTTTGTTGTGCATCCAAAATTTGAGATTTGCTTGGAGCATGTGAGAGATCCAATCAAGTGTTTTTCAAAATATGTATTCCACTCAACAAGGAATACATACAACTCCTACATGGATTATCAGGCAATATGGAAACCTTTGTGTGAAATGGAGTCAGCCTCCAATGCTGTTGCTGAAAATGAGAGCATTCTTATTGAAGATGCAGCCTTGAAATGGAAAACCTCTCCTCAAAAGACATATCAAGGTTTTTTTCATCTTCCACTTGACAAAAAATCTCAGTGGTCCATTGAATGTGACCTTAAGAACAGTGTCCTCTGCATTCGAACTAAGATTCACCAAAGTCAGAGTAGTCCCTTTCTGGAAAACTCTCAGTGCACAGCTCTTATGGATGTTCCCTCTATCACTTGGGTGGCCCATGGCATAATTACAAAAGCTGAAGAAATTGACTCCAAAATTGATTTTCAGATTAACCACATGGCCATGACAAATATTCCAGAAGCGATTTTCTGTGAGAGGACAAGATTTACTCTGGAGCTGATTCCAAAGCTTCTGCCAGATGTGTAAGACTACAAATGAAAGACACTATAGCTTATTAGAAATGCTCAATTTATGTACACTGCATTGTTTTATGTGTATCCTTAGATTATGACGACATATGTATGCTTCATTAATTGTTATACTTTTTGTATTTCACTTGCAGGCGCAAAGAGGATGCAATTAACAGTCTAACCAAAGCCAACACACTTGTAAAAAATATCGCCATGGGCAGGAAAATCAACTCTGAAGGAGGTACAACGGTTTGACTTTTACTGCGCCTCTTTATAATGTTTTGCATATCTATATTTTAAACTCTACTATCAAAACTAATGATAATGAGTCATCTTTTTAAAAATGATCCATTCAAATGTCGTTTCATTTTGTTTAACACTGTATTTCTTCAAAGGATGCAACTTTTCAAAGCAGACAACAGCCAGATTTGAGATTGACAATTATCTCCCTTCTGGGTTTTCCCATCTAAACAACAGTCAGAGTAAAGCTATAAGAGAAGCACTGAACAACCCATTCACTCTTATCCAAGGACCACCAGGTGAGAGATATTTTTGTACTTTCTTTGGTTTCTTTGGCCTTAGGCTATTGTAATTTCTGTTTGTTGTGAATTTTCACAGGGACTGGAAAAACTGTTGTTGGTGTCCATATTGTATACTGGTTGCTCAAGAATATCCAACAGCTTCCTGCCACCAATTCACAGAAGAGAGCTGTTCTGTACTGTGGCCCCTCAAATAAGTCTGTTGATGTTGTCGCAGGTAAATTTTCGATATAGTCAATTGACTGGTCAGATCGCCTGTCAATCAACCTCTTTTTCAACAATCATAATGGTGAATCTGCCATCTTGCCCAACAAACAAATCAGACAAGAGAGTGGATTCAATTCGGTGGACTTAAAGGTGGGGTATGCATTTTTTCAAACACGCTTTAGAAAACGAGTCGGGGCCGAGTACCAAAACAAACTTGTAGCCAATCAGCAGTAAGGAGTGTGTCTACTAATGATGCAGAGAATAGAGAGCTCATCAGTGCACATGACGGACATTAGCCGAGCCGAGTGACGATAAAAAGATAGAGATGGCGGATAAAAAACAAAAGAGGAAACGTCTGCAGAACAAAAGACGGCTTTACAACGTGTCTACACCAGACACGACAGTTGTCCTGTCACGGTCTGTCTACACTGGATGCAACAAAGCAACCGTTGAATATCAGTTGAAATTTTTGTCAATATGTCATAAATAGAATGCAGCAGCAGTTTACTGCACTGCTCGCATCCGGTGTAGACACAGTGTTACGATAAGGCACGAAGTAAGACCCGTGTAAGTATCGGATCAGCTTTCCAGCGCTGGAGAGAACTCGAGGAGAGGGAAGGCCTGCGATTGGGCGACGAGGTTGCTTTGTTTCTTCTAGGGGAGTAACATTGGTTTTGCTTTGTTTCACAGAACTAATCGTTGCCTGGGATGCGTACGTATGTTTGGGGCGGAGCTATCAAAATAGGGACGAGACCCTTTTGGAGTAGGGGCGTGTTTTAGTGATTTCAAATGTCAACATTGGCTACCAGAAATCACTTACCCCACCTTTAAACTTGAAAAATTTTGTGTTTTGATGTCTTTCCGCAGGTTAAAATAAAATACATTCTGATTTATCATTATCATTTAACATTCTGATTTATCAATATCATTCATGTTTATTTCGTGATTTAAGACAATATGCGATCGGTTCACATGCCACTGGAGCTGAAGCAATACAGTGATTTGTCACAACACATTAAAGAGCTACAAAATGGTATTTATTGTTTGAATTTCTTAAAAAAAGACACAATTTGAAAGCTGAGACCTTGTTTGATATGAGAAGTAACCTGCTCTGTCTTGTAGGTCGATGTCTTGTCAGTTTTCTCTTTGCACCACAGTGTATTTTTTACTGCATGAGAACGTGATGTGTACTGTGAGAGCGACATAGATTGTCATTAAAATAATGAAGTCAAACATTTAGCTATCAAACATACTTATTGTGTGTTTCTTTTTGTAAAACATTTAGTTGCAGCTGAATACCATGAACAAAAATCAGCAGGCTACATAAAAACTAGACACGATTAAGAGCTGTTTGTGTGCAAAATAGAGCTGCATGATTCTGGATAAATCATGTAGATTTATCCAGAGATTTTTTTTTTTTTTTTTAATAGAGGTTGTGGTTCTCTCACAATTCTGAAGAAAAAACATTAGACAATTAAACAAAAATCACATGTAATTTATGAATTTAATGATTAAATGACAGACTCAATATTTACTTATTTCATTATTACAGTGGGGGAAAAAATTATTTGATCCCCTGCTGGTTTTGTACGTTTGCCCACTGACAAAGAAATGATCAGTCTATAATTTTAATGGCAGGTTTATTTGAACAGTGAGAGACAGAATAACAACAAAGGTACAACAAAGAAAAACGCTTTGTCTCTCCGCGCCACCAAGGAGACTGCCCGTGCTATTGGGCGGTCTATGGCAGCCCTGGTGGCGTCGGAGAGGCATCTCTGGTTGACCCTGTCAGATATCAAAGACCGTGACAGGGTCTTCCTCCTGGACGCCCCGCTTTCCCCTTCGGGCCTGTTCGGCGACGCTGTTGGTTTCGTCGTCGACAGGCACCAGGAGGCCAGGAAGCAGGCGGCGGCATTCCAGCAGTTTCTCCCTCGCCGCTCTCTAGCTCAGGGGTCTGCTGGGCGAGAGCAGCCCCTGCCGCGTGCTGGCTCCTCACATAGAGAGGCGCAGAAAGAGAGTGTCGCCGCCCGTGCTCCCCCGCGGCGGAGCCGGGCCGGTAAGAAAGGCTCTCGGTCGGGGGCCTCGAAGCCTAAGCCGGATCTACGGACCGTCCTTCAGGCAAAGAGGTCTTCGGCCAAGAGGCCCTGATGCTTATGGCCCAGGGCTTATGAGGGTAGCCCCCGCTGGGGAAGAGCAGCGTTCACCGCATTACGCGGTGCCCGTCTCTCCTCAGTGCCCTCAGGAGATCGTTCTGCTAACCCTGCCACGTACTGCCTGTAAGCTACAGGCTTTACTGTAGCTCAAATAGTAGAGCATGGCGCTAGCAACGCCGAGATCATGGGTTCGATTCCCAGGGAAAGCAAGAGCTGATAAAATGTAAAAACTGTAACTTGAATGCAATGTAAGTCGCTTTGGATAAAAGCGTTTGCTAAATGCGTAAATGTAAATGTAAATGTAAATGTACGGTGTTCCAGGGCGCAGCGATCTCCAGCGAGCACATATCTCAGTTCTCTCCACCCGAAAACGTAGCGGAGCTGAGATGCTCGCTACCCCTTCGGGGTACTAGTTCGGTTGTCTCCTGCCGGTGTGCTGTTACACCAGAGGCCAGTCTCGATAGACTGGTTCCCTTAGTAGACTATTTTGCAGCATGGAAACTACTGCCAAATGTGTCTCGGTGGGTCCTGCACACTGTAGAGAGAGGTTACAGAATCCAGTTCGGTTCTCCTCCGACTCGATTCAACGGGGTGAATCCCACTCTGGTGGGTCCCGAGCAGGCTCTGGTAATGGAACGAGAAGTAATTACTCTCTTAAGAAAGGAAGCCATCGAGGTGGTCCCTCCTCACGAGAGAGAGTCCGGGTTCTACAGCCGGTACTTTATAGTTCCAAAGAAGGATGGAGGGTTGCGTCCCATTTTAGATCTGTGTCAGTTGAACCGCTCAGGTTGTGTCTCAGATCAGGTCCCAGGACTGGTTTGTTACAATCGATCTAAAAGACGCATACTTCCATGTCTCCATCCTTCCTAATCACAGGAATTCCTGAGGTTTGCGTTCGGGGGCAAAGCTTACCAGTATCGGGTTCTTCCCTTCGGCCTAGCACTCTCACCCTGAACTTTTACAAAGTGTGCGGATGCCGCGTTAGCTCCGTTGCGGCTACAAGGCATCCGCATACTCAATTACATCGACGATTGGTTGATTCTCGCTCATTTAGAGCAGATGGCGGCTCAACATCGAGATGTTGTTCTCGCTCACATGAAAGTGTTGGGGTTAAGACTGAACGCCAAGAAGAGTGTGCTTTCTCCATTACAGAGGACCACTTATCTTGGTGTGGTGTGGGATTCGACCACGATGCAGGCACGTATGTCACCTGCTCAGATCAAGTCGATCCTCACGGCAGTCAGGGGAGTGAAAGAAGGCCAGTCACTCACTATCAAGCAGTTTCAGAGACTGCTGGGTCTAATGGCAGCTGCGTCCAACGTGATACCTATTGGCCTGCTGTACATGAGACCCCTACAGTGGTGGCTCAAGACCAAGGGGTTCTCCCCGAGAGGGAACCCACTTCGCATGATCAAGGTCACGCGGCGGTGCCTACGTGCCTTAGACATGTGGAGACAACCTTGGTTCTTGTCTCAGGGCCCAGTACTGGGAGCTCCGTGTCGCCGCGTATCGCTAGCGACGGACGCATCCCTCACTGGCTGGGAAGCGGTCATGAGTAGCCACCCTGCCCGCGGTCTGTGGAGTGGTCGCCATCTCACGTGGCACATCAATTGGCTGGAGATGCTGGCTGTGTTTCAGGCTCTGAAACACTTTCTCCCAGACCTAAGAGATCACCATGTGTTGGTGCGCACCGACAACACGGCAGTGGTCTCTTACATCAACCACCAAGGAGGTCTGCGGTCGCGCCCCCTGTACAGGCTGGCGCACCAGATCCTTGTGTGGTCCCAGGGCAAACTCCTCTCGCTGAGGGCAGTATACATCCCTGGGCATCTCAATGTGGGAGCAGACATCCTGTCGAGACAGGGGCCGAGGCCCGGGGAATGGATGCTTCACCCAGAGGTGGTGAAGCAGATTTGGAGTGTTTGGCCAGGCTCAGGTGGACCTATTTGTGACTTGGGAGACATCGCAATGTCCCCTCTGGTACTCTCTGACTCATCCATCTCCACTGGGGCTGGATGCCATGGTACAGACTTGGCCGAGGCTTCGTCTGTACGCCTTTCCCCCGATTGCTCTGCTCCCCGGAGTTCTGGAGAGAGTGTGCCGGGACGGGGTCCGGCTGCTGTTAGTAGCCCTGTTCTGGCCGGGCCGAGTATGGTTCTCGGACCTGATTTCTCTCCGGATCTCCTCTCACAGGCAGGGGGCACCCTTGTGCACCCCCGCCCGGAGTTGTGGAAGCTGTGGGTATGGCCCCTGAAGAGGCACAGCTCATAGCTTCCGGTCTCTCGACCGAGGTTGTTGAGACCATCCTCCAATCCAGAGTTCCCTCAACGAGGAAACTGTACGCCTTGAAGTGGAAACTTTTCACTTCATGGTGCGGAGACCGCCAGCTCGACCCAGTCAACTGCCCGGTTGGTACAGACCTGGAGTTCCTGCAGGCTCGACTCTCCACAGGGTTAACCCACTCCACCTTGAAGGTTTATGTGGCGGCGATTTCGGCCTACCACACCTCTTGGTGGACAGTCAGTGGGCAGACACCCCCTGGTTACACGTTTCCTCCGCGGTTCGCTGAGGCTAAGGCCTCCAGTGCGGTCCCGTGTTCCTCCATGGGACCTGGCTGTGGCGTTGGATGCTCTCTGTAGGCCTCCTTTCGAGCCTATTGAGGAGATCTCTGATCGCCATCTCACTCTGAAGACTGTATTTCTTCCGGCGATTTCTTCTCTTAAGAGAGTTGGGGATCTGCAGGCCCTCTCAGTGGCCCCTACTCATTTGGACTTTGCGCCTGGTATGGCCAAAGCCTTCTTGTATCCTCGTGCAGGGTACGTCCCCAAAGTTCCTTCTGTCACGCCACAGCCTGTCGTACTGCAGGCCTTCAGTCCTCCTCCCTTCAGGGAGCCAGACCAGCAGAAGCATAACTGTATGTGTCCAGTGCGAGCGCTGGATGCATACGTCCACAGAACTGCCCTGTGGAGAAGAGTGGACCAACTGCTGATTTGCTATGGTCCCCCTAAGAGAGGTCTTTCTGCTTCCAAACAGACCCTCAGTCGGTGGATTGTGTTGGCCATTGTCATGGTCTATGAATTCTCTGATCTCCCCTCGCCGATAGGAGTCAGAGCTCACTCCACGCGAAGTGTGGCGGCCTCCAAGGCCTTTCTCGCAGGTGTCCCATTTCAGGACATCTGCAACGCTGCGGGGTGGTCTACGCCCCTGACCTTTGTCAGGTTTTATGGCCTTGACATGCGGGCCACTCCGGGCTCTTCTGTCCTCTCGCCCTAGATGTGCTCCGCAGGGATACACACTGGGCAGGGACTTGGAAGCCTCGCGGCGTGTGCATCTCGTTCCCCTAGCGTTTTCAGACGCAGCTCGAGTTCCTGAAGAGGAACGTCTCTAGGTTACGTATGTAACCCTAGTTCCTCGAGGGAACGAGACGCTGCGTCTCGAGGCCACACTTCCGGCATCCCTGCCCGCGCTTGCTTCATTCCTAGAAGCTGATGCCGGTTTCACCACACGTGCTTTTATACCAGCTGGTCATTACGTCACCTCGCCCGTGACGTATCGCCTATCCATTGGACAGATTACACTTGTATTCAGAGCCGGTCACGCTGAAGGCGTTCCCCTAGCGTTTTCGGACGCAGCGTCTCGTTCCCTCGAGGAACTAGGGTTACATACGTAACCTAGAGACGTTTTCACCCATTTACGCTCACTTAAGCCATAACCGACTGTATTTATGTGAGATACTTTACACAATAGACATTTGGACTGCTGTGTGTGTATTTGAGCACTGAGAACTGATCGCACGCTGTATGAGAACTGAAGAAGTGGAGCGTACGCGAGAGAGAGCGCTTCTATCAGTGTGATTCATTATCCCGCCTTCACTAACTTTAAGTTAATCGAAATTAACACTGCAACAGTAGGTGTGATTATTCACAAATGGAAGAAACACAAAATAACTGTCAATCTCCCTCGGACTTGGGCTCCATGCAAGATCTGACCTCGTGGAGTTTCATTAGAATGGTGAGGAATCAGCCCAGAACTACACCGGAGGATCTTGTCAATGATTTCAAGGCAGCTGGGATCATAGTCACCAAGAAAACAATTACATTAAGCACATTAAGGTCCTGGAGTGGCCTACATCCAGTGTCCAGACCTTAATCCCATAGAAAATCTGTGGAGGGAGCTGAAGGTTCGAGTTGCCAAACGTCAGCCTCGAAACCTTAATGACTTGGAGAGGATCTGCAAAGAGGAGTGGGACAAAATCCCTCCTGAGATGTGTGCAAACCTGGTGGCCAACTACAAGAAACGTCTGACCTCTGTGATTGCCAACAAGTCATGTTTTGCGAAGGGGTCAAATACTTATTTGACTCATTAAAATGCAAATCAATTTATAACTTTTTTGAAATGCGTTTTTCTGGATTTTTTTGTTGTTATTCTGTCTCTCACTGTTCAAATAAACCTAACATTAAAATTATAGACTGATCATGTCTTTGTCGGTGGGCAAATGTACAAAACCAGCAGGGGATCAAATAATTTTTTCCCCCACTGTAGGTCGTTGAAAAGACTTTTTGTGAAGCTGTTTCATAAATCTACATGACAGCTGCTCTCTTTAGATCAGTGGCAGTGCGAACGCAGATTTGAGTGTTTAAATCACACAGGGATAAACACAGTTGATCACACTGTTATGATCACACACATCACAGGTTTAACAGCTGAATCATTGCCATTAAGGAATAAGATCATGTTGGTGTTTGAACTGTGTTCGCGATCTTTAACGATCTGCTAAATTAAAGTGCTTTGTCATGTTGGTGGTGACACCTCTCTTGCAACCCGTTAGCTTATCACAAATATTACACTTAGCTGTTACAGCTTTTCATGGCAAGTCTAGCCAAACATTGGAGCGCTTAGATTAGCGAAGAAGGTCCTGGCAAATCGCCAGGTCGGGTCCTCACAGATGGAAAAAAAGAGAAGATGCGCACACAGGATTCGATAGGTGGAATTGAAATTACAAAAAGTATCCGATTCCTGACCTTAAGTATCTGATTCTGGAATTGGAATTGATTTTTGAACATAACCAAGGATCACTGCAACTTAAACTTTTTATATGAATGTGTTGCAGGTCATCTCCTAAAACTTAAAAATGAACTTAGACCTCTCAGAGTCTACAGTGATCAGACGGAGATGTTGGAATTTCCTTACCCAGGCTGCAATCTGAAGCTGTCACGCAATTCAAAAAGAGGCGAAAAACCCAACACAGAGCTCAGGTATTTGCCAAATGCTGTCCATCTATCACTTATTTGAGTGTAGATATAACTGCCGATGTAATATGCATGTTTATAAATCTAAACCTTGCTTTTCACTAACAGATGTGTATTGTTGTTGTTGTTGAATTATTAGTTCCATTGCACTACACCACCTGATTCGAAAGGATGGCAACCCATATTCCACACAAATATTAGCTTTTGATATGAAAATTAGAAGAGGAGATCAATTCACTAATGAAGAAAAAAAACTGTATGTATGGTGCAGTAACTACAAATCTCTTTTTTATTCTATGTTATTGTTTATGGTTTGTTAGAAATTGTTTGGAAATAATTTTATTGAAATGAAAAGCTTAAAGTAAAAATAATAATAATGATAATAATATACTACTTTTTTTTTTTTTTTTTTAAAGCTTCAAAGACGTTCTCCAAAAGGCTCGAAAGCATGAATTACTGCGGCATGATGTCATCTTGTGCACTTGCACAGCAGCCTCACACCATGCTTTAGCTAAAGTCCTCGACTTCAAACAGATCATCATTGATGAATGTGCCATGGCAACTGAACCTGAAGCCTTTATTCCACTAGTGGCTCATAAGCCTGAGCAGGTACGACTCCAAAGTAGTGTTCTTTTTAGACAAACCCTGATTTGGATATTAGCACTTTCATTTCATTATGTTTGCATTGAACAAAGATGCAACATATTTGAATTCACTTCTAGGTTCTTAAAATTGTATTAATGTCATGTTGTAGGTTGTTCTTCTGGGCGATCATAAGCAGCTGCAGCCTGTAGTCCACTGTGATGTGGTGGAGCGACTGGGAATGAGCAAATCTCTTTTTGAGCGTTACGTGGAGAAAGCACTCATGCTCGACACTCAGTATAGAATGGTAATAAATTAATAAATAGCTATTTAAACAATAAAATAAATAGCTCTATTACTATATTTGTAATAATATTTTTTTTTAATATAGTGATATTTAACAATGATCTAAACAATTAAACAGCAGTAGTTTCACTTTTTCAAAAATTTCTCCATTGCATATCTTGTTTCTTTCAGCAAGAAGACATTTGTGCATTTCCATCTGAGGAGTTCTATGAAGGAAAGTTAAAAACTAAAACATCACCCAAAACAAGTCTCTTCCTTATTAAATCAAGGCCAACATGCATCGTTTTTGGTCATGTTGAAGGAAAGGAGAAAAGTCTGGTGGTCTCGACTGAACGGGGGAATGAAAATTCAAAAGCAAATTTGGAAGAAGCAGAAGAAGCGGTAAGAGAGAAGTGTAGTAGATTAAATTACGAGTATATTGTAAATTAGACTTTATCTAGACTAATCTAAAAATCTAACATGGCATGGCTTTGTCCATCTTTAACACATCCGTCAAAACTTAAAACATGACAGCCGTTTCTAAATAATGGACAAATACTGTGTAAATTTTGTTATTTTCACAAAACACAATAATAAACTTACTTACCTAATAACTCTGAATGATGCAGAGAGCGTTAGATTTACGCTCTTCTCCCAGCTTCTCCTCAGTCGATGCCGTAGTTCGGCAAAATTGGCGGTTAATTTACATAACGACTCCTCGCAGAGGCGCACTCCTTTTCGTAACATTCAGATTTCAAACTACTGGAGGTATAATAAAAGTAGCTTTTTTCATTTAAAAAGTTATATTAATTACTGAGATTCTTACATGAATACAGTTCATGAAGATGTGTCAAAAGTCTTAGGTACATATACATATATAAATAAAGAAATTATTTAAATGCCCCACCCAATTTTGCCACAAAGACTTTATTGTTGTAAATTCAAAATATTATCATATCAATTTATTTCAAATTGTAATAAACTTCCTACAGGTGCGGATCGCCATTCTTTTGACTGAGGCTGGGATAAACACAAAGGACATTGCCATTCTCACACCATATAATGCTCAAGTGTCAAATATTAAGGATTCCCTGCTCGATAAGGGTATGAGTGACATCACAGTCAACACCATCATGAAAAGTCAAGGTAATAACAATTTTAACAAATGCCATTTTACAAGTGACACAATAAACATATAATATTACTAAAACTTTTAACACTGAACCTTGACCCATGACAGAATATTACAACTAATTAAGGATTTTTTATTCTTTTCTTGCTTTTAAGGCAGATACATAGCCTACTTGAAAAATTGTTGGTTGCATGTTTTGACAAAGGCATGTAGATATTGTTTCTGAATTAATTATTATTGATCTTTTCTCTTTTGTTTGTTGTGAAACACAGGAAGTGAATGGAAATATGTCATCATGTCAACTGTGCGCTCTTGTCCCGAATCTGATATCGAAACAGAACCAACCAAATCCTGGACTACAAATCAACTTGGATTCATCATGGACCCACACCAAGTTAACGTGGGCATCACCAGGGCTCAAGAAGGCCTGTGCATCATTGGTTAGTTACGCCATCTGCTCTGAATCTGATGAACAAACAGTCTATGCTTGTGGGAGTCAATAATATGTGAATGATTTGATCCGTAAACACCTGCTAGTTATTTGAATAATGCACACATCGCATTTTTGTCTCTTAAGCATTTTAAGTATTACTAGGTCCTATAAGCCTAATATGATATAATTTATCTTTTTGTGTGTGTGTACAGTTTATGTTAATAGTGACAGTTAATGTCAAATGCTATTAAAATAAAACTAAACTTCCTTTTAATATGTCTACATTATATAATTTATAATTATGAAGTTTTATATTTGATGCTTGGATTACAGTGCCCTGATTCTGCTATTTTGACAGGTAATGAGAACTTGCTGCGGTGCAGTGTGTTGTGGAGAAGACTTCTGGATCATTATAAGGAGAAAGGATGTGTAGTGAATCCCGCCCGGCACATCCAGGTTCAAAAACCCACTAGAAGTCTGCTGAGAACTGCTAGAAGATGATGTGCTTCATGCAGTTTTATTTTTGTAGCTGCATTTACTTTATAGCTGTGTTAAATGTGCACTTATATACTCTACATTCACTCATTTATGCATTATTTTGTGATTTAAAAAAAAAAAGGACATCAGGGAACATTGCATCGTCAGACCTGTTGGATATTTGTGCTATACATAAATATCATCATAAAATAACTACTCTTGAATGGCACTTTAGTATATCTTAACTTTTAATTAAATATTAAATATATTTAATGTTTTAGACTTGGAAATTATATTGTATTTATCTATTTTAATTTCAGCCTTCTTGTGAAGTTTGCATTACTCAGCCATAAATTAATAAAGAAAAACATTTATGCATTAAGTTTGTTACAACAAATCTTACTTTTGTATACATGAATACAAAAAACGTGACATTTCTGTCCATGTAATTACGAAATATAGAAATGAAGGACATTGTTATTTACCTCAATCTTCAAATCAATTTTACCAGGAGAGCACCACTAGACTATGACTATCGCGATGTCAATGTTTGACCACTTAGAGGTGCTGTACTAGCATATAAAGCAATCCTAAGGCAAAGTGCAATTAGTAACTGTGTATGACATATTTTTAGGTGTTGTTGAATTATTTGTATTCAATTGTATTTATAATGTTTTCTGTTGTGTCCGAGTGTATAATTGTAATGCAAGAACCTGAATGTTCTGTATTTATTTGTTCACAAGTATAAAGATGTATCTGTGAATGTAATATGTTTCATAATTTATGCTTACTGTATCTTTACATAATTTGCACAACAGCCGATACAAGAGCTGCAGAATGTATTTGGACACCGAAGTCACAAATAAAAATGTGATTGATTAGATCTGTATCTGCGTGTCTCAAATGCTTTTCTCTCCCAGGTGAAAAACAAGAGCACTTCCATAAATGTACTTAAAGTGCTCTATTTTCGTGCAATAATTTTGTACTTAATATACTAAAAATGACCCTTTAGTACTTCTTAAGGTCATCTAAGTGTACTCAACTGTGCTATTTTGTTTGTTTTTGGTACATGTAAACATTGTCACATTCTTTACTTGCATAAAAAACTGCTATTTTGAGACACCATGAATATGAACTAAAATGCACTTTTAACATACTATCTTTGTATTTAAAAAATGTATTTAGTTACCGCTTGTAGTACACTTGAACCCATCTTTCATACACTAGTACACTCAAGTGTACTACAAGTGGTAGCTAAATACAGTTTTTAAATACAAAGATAGTATGTTAAAAGTGCATTTTAGTTCATATTCATGGTGTCTCAAAATAGCAGTTTTTTATGCAAGTAAAGAATGTGACAATGTTTACATGTACCAAAAACAAACAAAATAGCACAGTTGAGTACACTTAGATGACCTTAAGAAGTACTAAAGGGTCATTTTTAGTATATTAAGTACAAAGTTAGTGCGTGAAAATAGAGCACTTTAAGTACATTATGGAAGTGTACTTGTTTTTCACCTGGGTGTAATGTCACTGTTCGACTCTCAATGTTTGAATCAGATGGTTTTGATGTCATTTAAAATCACAGGCATAAAGAATCATATAAACTAACATCATCCACAAACTAACACAATTCTGACCGTCTTCATCTTCAACACTACATCCAGCATTTCAAACCCAACACACATCCATTGAATGTTTTGATTGTGTTCGTGCTTCTTTTTGCTTTGATGCATTGTATCTAATGTAAAGACACTCTAATGTAAAGAGACTCACATTAGTCTCTAAATGCTTTTTGGGGCCACTGTAGGTCTATTTCTTTTATATGTAAGAAAACACCCAAAGAGAGGGGTGTTAGTAAGGGGAGGGAGATGCCAGGTTGGTTTGGGAAAGACTTTGAAGAGAGCTGTGGATTTGCGGGAGTGTGACCCTCACTTTACATTTACATTTAGTCATTTAGCAGACGCTTTTATCCAAAGCGACTTACAAATGAGGACAATGGAAGCGATCAAAATCAACAAAAGAGCAATGATATGCAAGTGCTATAACTTTTTAAGACTTTATAGGACTTTTTAAGGACCCATCAACTTTTTTTTCAGTCACTGAACGTTTTATCCATGTTGTTTTCCTTAAGTTAACAAGCTTACAGCTGTACTTTATTGTCAGTAAAATAAAAGACCTAGTTCTTTTTCCTTCCTGGTTACTACAGAACAGTTCTTATTTGTTGAACTTTTATTACCCTGTCTCTCTTTTCTGTGTAAGGAACTTCACGCTGAACTCTCTGGCTGAGGACACTCTTTGACGCCAGAGCTTTGAGACGTCCAATCACGACTGCATTTGGAGAATATCTCATTCTCTGGCCACACTGTCTTAAGAGGTCATATCAGACTCACCTTATCGGTTTTCCTTATCAATAAACATGGGAGCATAAAACAGCACCCCACATACAGTACACTACGTGGACAAAAGCATGTGTACAACCAAATGTATGTTTTATTCAGAATAATGGGCAATAGGCAGCTGGCACATAGGCACCTGCAGTTCTTCTGGGAGTCAGTGGTCCTGTTCTTCTCAAAGGTATTCAGGTCTGGAATTTGTGCAAATCAGTCAAGATCTTTAACATTTCTTAATGGACTTGTGTGATGTTCCTAAATCAACATTTTCTGTTGATTTTAGAACAAGAAGTCCTCGCCTTATCCCTAAGCCCAACCTTTACCTAAACATTATGGCTAAAATCTGAGGGTAGTTGATAAGAATGTTGGTTCTAGCTCCAGTCCTGAGCCAAACCCTAAACAAACCCTTTTACCTATTTCTAAAGTCTGACTGGCTGATGTTGATCCAGGAACATTGCCTACTTGGCAGAATCGCAGTCACCTGCTCAAGGAATTTGTCAGGCTTTGATTAAAGCTGATGAACATTTCTCAAGAATGTCATTGTATGGAGTAACACTAAGATTTGTAATTATTTGACTAGTCAAATGCATTTATTAGTAAGAGGTGTCCACATACTTTTGGCCATGAAATGTATCTGCCTGCTGGAAAAAAAAACAAAAAAAAAAACAGACCAGCTTAAATTCCAAGATGTACTTGTTTTAGATTGGCATTGCTGGTAAGTTAGTGACATGAGCTAATTAAGATGATTGTTGTTGCAGCTGGAGCTGGACACAAACATACCGTATGTGTAACCAGCAATGGCATGATCTGTTCATTTAGTCTGGTCTTGGTTGTTTAGCAGGTCTGAATCTCACAAAACTAAGAAAAACATGACTCTATACACATTTACACTGCACTGATATCATTCATTCATGTTGGTAGTTTAGATGAATTAGATTAATCA
This sequence comes from Onychostoma macrolepis, assembly GCF_012432095.1. NCBI lineage: Eukaryota > Metazoa > Chordata > Actinopteri > Cypriniformes > Cyprinidae > Onychostoma > Onychostoma macrolepis. Next base: position 32,530,925 of record NC_081160.1, read on the forward strand.
AGAGTCACTGACTCAGGTTTGTTGGTTTGTTTTTCAGTGACCTGAAAGAGAAATGTCTAAGCTATATGCCGCTAACTAATTACTGAAAACCATTTAAAATAAGATTAAAGTATAACAAGTTTATAATGTGTCTCTGTCATTTTTATGCAACTGAGGGAAATGAAGAACGCATCCAAGAGATTATTTATGTTGGCAACACATCAGGATTTCTTTAGATTAACATTATTTGTTGTTATCACCATCGAAAGCAATGTGTGTGTGTGTGTGTGTGTGTCACCCATTAGACCCAGTAGTTTCTGCATATAGGCCTAAGGCTCTCAATTACTACTAAAACAATCATAAAAGCTCAGTAAAATTGATGAGTCATTGTGTGTCTAAGGCAAACTCTGGCCAAAGTGTGACAGAAATTACAGTTAAATGAAACTTAAGCTGTTGTGTTTGTTCAGACACTGCTGCTTTTGTTTGCCAAGCTAAGGACACACTGCAGCAAAAACATTTGTTGTGTGTGTGTGTGTGTGTGTGTGTATTTCCTGGGTTCTTGTAGGTAGGCAGATCTGAAAACACATCTAAAAGTACACACAATTATGACATTTCTGGGTCCTAAAGTCAGAGAGAGAAGAATGGGGGACAAGGGACATGCAACCATGATGTAAAACTGTTTTGTTTGTGTCAGACTTTAAATATAATGGCACTGAAAGGGAGCAGTCAGGCGGTATAGATGAATAAATATTAACACTTCAAATAGACATAATGTCAGTCAAGGCACCATTAAAGCACTTTAATTCACCTGATTTGTTTAATCGTTTGTGTACCATTCCAGTCTGTGGTCAACTCAGGCATGTTCAGTTTCCACAGATAAAATCATGTGCAATAACCTCAAGCCTTATTTGTTTTTGTAAGCAATGCTCAGCATATTTGTATTTTGTAGTGTTTTAGTTTCACTTTTTACCAAATTTACCAGCCAAAATAGTACTACTGTGCAGGGGGAGTTTTTGAATTAAAAAAAAAATTAATTTGGTTGTAAGGATTAATAGTAAGTATAATAGTAAACTGTGGTAATGTCCTAGTTTTCTATCTCTTGAGTGTCCTTTTAAAATAGGAAACTAATAGGAAACAACTTACATTAAGATTTGTTTGTCAATTTGCAAGTAAAAGGATGGGCCTAAACTCTGCCTGTTTGCTTCCTGTGGTTTTCATCAGTATTGAAACTGAAAGCTGAAACTGCGTTTGCACTGCGTTCAGTACAAGCACACTAACCAGGAAATGGAAGTTATTCTTTAATTTTAGGAAGGGAGTGGCTTATCATATTGCTTAAACATCTCTAGACGCACATGATACTGAGAACGACTGAAACATCCAGTGTTAAAGGAAGACCATGAAATATCAGAAAACTACTGTGGCGGGAATGAAAATATGAAAGTAAGATGATGCTATGCATTACTAATTCATGTTGCCTGATTCATTTGTGTACAGTATATTATTTAGTGGAAAATAATTCATGAAGCTTTGCAAAAAAAGATCATTAAATTTTTATCTGTGTAACTCAAAAGCTTGTAGCTTCAGTCAACATTTACTTTAAATGCTTCTTTTTTCCATACAGTAAAAGACGAATAGGGACTAAGTCTCTATTTCTGATAACATACCCTTTTGTGTTACACAGATGAAAGAAAGTCATACCCAGCACGTACCGAGTAAATAAATCATTACATAATCTCATTTGGGTGAACTGTTCCTTAAAAGTAAGTGACATGAAGTTATTGTTGACAGTTTCATCGGGCACACGCACCTGGCCCAAAGATAACTTCCGGTCTGTGTTTGTTTTAGGGAAGTGCACTACGACTAATTTGACTGTCGTTTAAATGGAAGTTTTGTATCCAACTAGTCGACTAGTCTAAAAGCTAGAAACTTGTGTGTGTGTCTATGTAACAGCCTACACTTGAAATACTTAATCTTTGCATCACACTGTCAAATCCCTCTATGAAATCTGCTAAAAATAGGTCATGATTATGCTTGCCTCGCGTTATCATCATTTAATTTTAGGCGGTTGTTAAACAGAAAAAAAGGAAGAGCATACACTCAACATAAACCAGTGCATAGCTTATTTATTCAGATCGGCTGGAGCAATGCAGAAATGGAAAATTAATCAATAGACTGACAGAATAATAACGTTAGCCAACATATTAAAACACAAGTCAAAAACAATAGCAAAGTTTATCAAGGAATAGCATTAAAACGGCTTTTAAAAATGTGCTGGCTATATTGTCTAAAAACAAAACAATGGTCGTTTTACTTACTCAGACCATGCGCATTTGTTCAGTGAATTTAACATGTTAATGTGGTCTGGCGAAAGACGGGACTAGAGGCGATTCTGCACTTGAAAAAAAAAAAACTCAGCAGGAAGTGAAGTCATAGGCACACAGAGAGATAACTACAAGCAAGCAGACAGTTTTGAAAAGAGCCTGGAAATCCCGCACCACCACCGAAGTGGGTTTTAGAGGATTAGACGGCACGGATGGGATCGCGGACCACAGCGTAGTTGTAGCGTAGTTGTAGTGTAGTTGTAGTGTATGACATGATTGACATTTGTTGGCTTTGGCTAGCCTCCAAGCTAACGCATACGTTGAACATGATTACACATCGCTCCAGTAGAGTTATTGTAAGCCAATTTGACATTACACAGTTTACTCAAAACTTTTCCGTTTCCTTCTAATTCAAATAATCCCACACCTTGCTGGTTCTTCGCGTGTGAAAAACACATGCGAGGTCTGAGGTAAAAATTTAGTTTCTGCCTTCTTTTTCAGAAGTTTTATTTTAACTTGTTATTTAAAATGTTTTAAATGTAACGTTAAAATGATAGTAATTTGAATGATAAAATCATCATGGTTTTTTTCTCTCTCGTGCAATCGACTATTGTTTTCAGTGTCGACTAGCAGGAGCTTGTACCGTTTAGTCGACTAGACCCGCACATCCCTAGTTTGTTCATTAGTCTGGCTAGTGGCGCCGACTACAAACGCAGTTAAAGTTAAAGTGATGAGTAGACTGAAGTTGGGCTCAGGTTGTTGTGCTGTGGGATGTGTTTCCTACATTTATTTATTTATGCTGACCAAACTGACCAGACCACCAAAAATAGATTTTCCAAAAGGCTATGCCTTCATTGAATAAACATGAGCACTGCAGGTTTCAAGCATATAAATTTTAACATTTAGCATTTTTTAGCATTTAAATGTATCTAAATGTAAAAGTTTTGTTGGCAGCCTGATAATTTTTAATTACCGTGCCTTTTATAAAAACATGAATTACTGTATGTAAAGATATGTTCCTTACAGCTAATGTTCATTAAGTCTGAAGGCTGAAAATTAAAATCAAAATTAAAATGCATAATTAAAATATAATTGCTTAAAAACAATAACAAAAAAATTAAGTTGTAAATGGACATTATGAAATCTTAATCTAATTGTAAATTATTTCTTTTCACAGGAATTTTATATCTTCTAAATCATGGATCTTGCAGGAAATCATTATTCTCTTCAAACGTTAAAAAAGAGGTTCAGTCTGTGTGTCAGATGTAACAAATGCAGTAAAAAACACAATGAGATTTCGTACTCACTTAACCAGGTCATCCATCACTGTTCAGAAGACATCCTGCTGATCAGGTGGAAACGTAAAAATTCAGTGTGGAGGCCTGTTGCCCCCCGGCCAGGCCGTCCCAGACCTCGCAAGTATGTTGTTTGTTGGTACTACACAAAAGAAACCGGATGCAAAAAGCATGGAAGTAGATGTACCTTTGCTAGGAGCTCAGAGGAAGCAGCGCTATGGAACACCATGAAGCATGAACAACTGACAATTCCTCAGATTGTTAATATGATAAAACAAAACCAAAGGACACTGCAGTCCAAGTCTCAAAAGAAAGGAGGACAGTTTGACTGCACATTATGTCAAGTCCACTTCCCGACAGATGAGAAACTGATGAATCACTGTTTCACTGTGAAGCACAGGAGACTGATCTTTGAAGACACCTCTCGGACTTGGAAATACCGTGATCCACCACCAACACACAAGGACCTGAAACTGTGTGGAAGGTATTTATATGAAGTGTGACATGGCATTAGATGTTTGCTTGTGTTAAAGTAAGTTCAAGCAGCCTATAAAACGTTCTCCCATAGATCCCTGATATGTGAGTATGGTGATAACTGCACAAAGGCACACAGTCAAGAGGAACTTCGTGAATGGGAAAAAAGAATCAAGGCTTCACGAAAAAGGGCCACAGATGCAGCCGAGATGGGTCTACTGTCCTATCAGGACAAGCTTTTGGAGGAATACAGATACAGCAATGACAAGAAAATGATTGTAAGTGAGCCATTTAGTAATGAACAGTGTATAATGTCATTAGTGAGTAACGCTCTTGGACAGTATCCCAAATGTTGAGATGTACCTCTGACCGTTGACACTTTGCATTGCTACTTGCAGTTAATTAGAACCTAGTGTTATAAATGCTAACAAATAATACATTTTATTGGCTCATGCAATTTTTTATTATATATATTTACACCCAAAACTTAAATATAATTGTGGATTTTTACAATTGCTTTTGTAATCAATATTCCTGCAGGTCAGCGACACCCATCCTGAAGTTTCTATCAGCTGTGACCCAGATATAAACAGTGTGAATGTAAGGAAAAAGGGAATTCAGTGTACATGGAAACTTACCATTAATTCTAAGGTTTGTATTTAACACATACACAAACATTTGTCTTTAATTTCCAAAAGAGTAAAAATAGTTACGAAAAAGCGTTTGAGTAGAGTTGGTTTAGTTACAATATTGTAGTACCAGTTACTAATAATATTACTAAATTTGCTCTTAGTTTTAAGAATTATAGGGTTTCACTCAGCAGTGGTTTATACTTCTTGATCAGTTAAATGATGAAAGTCATCTACTCTTAGTCTTATGTCCCTAAAGCCGGGCTCACACTGTGCGATTTTTTAAAAGTCCTTTAGGATTGTACTTGTCAGACTGTACGAACATGATGATTATGTCACACTATGGGATCTCAGTTGTCATTAATGTCAGACTGTACGACAGTCAAGACGAGTTAAAAACGGGTGCGCGCAAGAAAACTTGTCCGAAGTTTTACATTATCAACCCATACACGTCCAGTGACTGCGAACTGCATTGCACACGGCACCGAAATGTTGGCTGTCATGAAAAGTATATGAACGGCGGCAATACCAGCATGTTTAAGAAGAATAGTGTATGTATTCATACACACTCACATGAAAACAGCGGCGCAACCAGTGTTTATATAAAAAAGAAACATATCAGATGAATTCCGTGAGCGGAGGACGGGAGCGCCGGAGTTTATAGCTGATAGAATAATTCTCAAGCATTAATTCTGCTCATAGCTTGCCTTGAAAAACGGAGACAGTTTGATATTCGTCGCAGGGGTGGTCACACTGCAGGACTGTGCTCCAAATCTTCTGACACTGCCAGAATTTCGTCGGAGGTGAAATTTGATCGCAACAGCCATTAATCGGCTGTCGGTGAACATGTCAAACCAGCGATCGAAGACTACGGATTTTAGCCTAGGATCATAGGAATCTTTTAGGATTTTCAAAATTTGTCCCAGACGACCAAATCGTGGCCAAAATCGCACAGTGTGAGCCGGGCTTAAGTGACATAAAAAAGATTCAAGCCATCCTTGCAAAAGTTGTAAAAAAAAATTTAGCTAGTTTTTAATTACCAAGTATATATGGTACAATAAATTTGCAATACATATTCCAGTTTTTTTAGGTCTGTAATCTGCCAAGCACCTTTGTAACATTTTTAGACAGCTGTAAGTGTGAGCCAGTAATGTAGGAGAGCCTCTGCAATGACATTGATCTGCACTTCCAAACTAACTTAAATCCCTCCAGGAACCTCTAGAAGTTATTGCTTTACTCAGACGGGAACTGGGGGCAAAATTCAGCCTAAGCAAAGACCCCAATGAGGAACGGACATATTCCACTAGTGCTTGGTATAAAAAGAGCCAAACAGGTGAAGACTGACTATTTCTTACAAAACCCGTAAAGAAACCTTATAACATGCTTTTACTAATACTTATTAATTGTTTAACTGCCAAGCTCACAAATCACTTTCACCTAAATTATAATTTGTTTCTGCAGAGTATGAAATCCCAGTGTTCTTCAAATCTGATCATCCAGGCTTGTATGAGCAGTGGTTAGTGTTTGACTTCAACACGAGACCCGTACTACGACAAAAAATCAAGGTCAGAGTTGGAGAGGATGAGTGTAAGGGAACATCAGTCATGACCCCAGCACCTGAGATTCTGCTAGAAAAACAAGAGACTGCCAGAAATCTTGAGCCCTGGAATGAGGAAAGCCTGGAAATCATTCCTTTTTTTGAAAGAGAAGAGGCAGAGAAAGAGCTGCTAAACAGATACAAGCTCGTCAAAATAGATCAGATGAACAGTGTGATTAACCATGAGAATTACAAATACAACATGCACCATTTTTTATATCGGGAGGAAAAAGTAGAAGGTGAACTGCTTACCAGGTATATACATATATATTTCTTAGGTGTAAGTCCAATACTTGAAAATTGATAACAATTCTAATGTTCCCTCCCTGTCCCAAAATATTTTCAGGCTGAATCTACGAGGGACTGCGAAGTTGCAAAATTGCCTGTCTGATGACAGGTTTGGTTTGAAATGTGCTTATCCCGGGACACTTCTTGCTGCTGTGCCTCTGTCTCACCCACTCACTCCAGATGCTCCTCAAGGCTTCATAGTGAAAAGACACGCTATCAGATCTCTTGTTCGTGTTGTGAAAAACAATGATTATCTTGGGCCTATTTATGAGGCTGAATTTCTAAAAGACGCTGCCACAGAGACACAAGTACTTTTGCAGCTTTCCAAACAATGCTGCACTGATTTGAACCTGCAGAATGGACAGCAGTGTGAGATGGAAGTCCAGTTCCAGCTAAATCGTCTCTGGTTCTGCGAGATGCACAAAGCCATTGATGATCTCCCCAACTTAGACAAAGTCTTACCTGACCTGAAAAACAGCAACTTCTGTATTTCTTCCCAGTCAGATACAGGAGAGTTAAATGAGAAGCAGCAAGCAGCAATGAACTTTGTTCTGAGTGTAACAGACAACAGAAGCAGCATCCCACCTTTGTTGATTTATGGACCTTTTGGAACAGGGAAAACTCGAACCCTTGCAAAGATGACCCAGGCTCTTGTGCTGCAACCACAGAACAAAATCCTGATTTGCACACACACAAACAGGTAAGGCATCACAATTGACCTTTCAAAGTTACTGACTCCCCTTAGTTACTGTTACTACGTCCAATTAGCCATGGCACTCTCACGCCACACATCATGTTCTTATGCAGTGAAAAATACATTGCGGAGCAAAGAGGACAACGTGCTGAAAAACAAGACAGAGCAGGCAGAGGTCGCATTAACCTAAATTTTTTTGTCATTTATGGAATTTTTCTGGCAGTGACGGAAAAATCTGAAGGCCGTCCGTCACTTTGACAGATTATACTGAGGGTGATCTATTGTAATTTATAACTGCAATTTCCTCCCCTGTCCAGTGTGGCAGCAGAGCGCGGGATCATCAGCCTCCAGAACAAAAATAAAACTGTCACGAGTCTTTTGCTATGCCTTTGATTACGTGCAGGCTAGTACCCACTAAAGCACAAGAGATGATCAGTTCACGTGCGCTGCCGCTTCGCTTGATCTGAGGTGTCTACAGGAATCTATCACTCCACATTAAAGAGCACCAAAATGGTATTTATTGCTTGAATTTCCTAATAAAATGGACAGAATTTGAAATCTGAGACTTTGTTTTATATCAAAAGTAACAATTGGGATTTAAGACTCGATATTGGTTCATAAAAATGAATCTATTAAAATCGAGAAATCAGGTTGTTGTTTTTTTACCCAGCCCAAGCATATTTTGTTGTCTTTAGTGGCCTCCGCTGTCACTGCGGGATGTGGTGTTGAACATGAAAAGTGACACACAGTCTCTGTTCATCTGTTCTCATCATAAATAAATAAATGCATAAGCCTATATGCTCGTCCTGTAGGTTCATAATTAAAAATGAAAACGTGAACAAAAATAGAAGCAGTTAAATGTGTTATTATAATTAAAATATGAAAATTAAAATGACGGGTAATAATAAATAATGACAGAATTTTTACGACCCTGTCTGTCAAAATGACAGACAATGTTAACAAAGTCTAACGCAACCTCTAAGAGCAGGTTACTTTTGGTTTTAACCAAGTCTCAGCATTCAAATTTTGTCATTTTTTAAGAAATTCAAACAATACCATTTTGTTGATCTTTAATATGTCGTGACAGACCGCTGTAGTGCCTCAGTTCAAGTGCCAAGCACACTTTACTACTAATTATAGCATGAAATAAACATGAACATCCACCTACATTAATATACTAACACTCCTGTCTGGTTTGTTTGTCAAACATAATGGTGGATTTGGCATTATGATGGGTCAGATCGCCTGTCAATCAAACTCCTAGCGAAGAGAAAATTCAGTGGCACTTCAAAGTTTACTCCACAGGTGTAGGTCATCCTTCTGAAACTTCTAGCTCAAAATAACATGAATTTCCATGCTGGTTAATGCTTGTTTGTTTCTGGCTTAGCACAGTTAAAAAGTCTTGTGGCGACACTGGCACACCAACATCAAAAACACAACACAGTTTTTTCAACAGGGAAATGGCCTTTTTATATACATTTTTTAAATTGCATTCTTCTGGCTCAAACAGTAGAGCAAGGTGCAAGTAAGGGCAAGGTCATGGTATTGATTCCCAGGGAATGCATAAACTAATAAAATGAATACCTTGAAGGCAGCATCATTTTGGAACGAGTGTTTCTGCCATTTTAATTGCTTAATGCAGTCATTGTAAACAGTTATTTCTCTTTTTTCTTGACACAGTTCTGCTGATCTTTACGTAAAAGGTCATTTTCATGAATATGCAGCTGTTCATCGTGAAGCCAGACCTTTGAGAATCAAGGCAAAGGAAAGCAATCCCAGATCCACTGATACCATCACTCTACAATACTGCTATTTATCCAGAGACGGCAGTCATTTTGAGTTTCCTGATAAAGCTGTTTTAGATTCCACAAGAATCATCATAACAACAACTGCTGTGGCTCGTTTCTTCCATGACATGAAGCTCCCTGAAAACTACTTCAGCCACATTCTGATTGATGAAGCTTCGCAGATGTTGGAGTGTGAGGCTCTTATGGCACTGGGCTTAGCAGGTAAAAATACACGTGTTGTTTTAGCAGGAGATCACATGCAGATGGGACCCAAGCTCTTCTCTGTGAGACAAGACAAATGCTCAGAACAAACCCTGCTCAATCGCCTCTTCTATTACTACCAAGCTGAAAACAGTGTTGTTGCCAAACAAAGCCGGATCATTTTCACTGAAAACTACCGTTCCACAAAGGACATTGTGGATTTTGTATCAACACATTTTTATGTGGGAAAGAGTGATGTGATTAAGGCTAGAGGAGATGTGCCTCCTCATCCAGACCAGCATGCCTTGCAGTTCCATCATGTAAGAGGAGAATGCTGTTTGGACCCAACAAGCATGTCCTGGTTCAATGCGGAACAAATTCTAAGCGTTGTTGACATTGTGCAAGGAATAATGGAGGAATGGCCTCAGGAGTGGGATGGTAAAGATCCAGAATCAATCTGTGTCCTTTCTCAAGGCAGACAGGTATCAAATCTATTGCAAGATACCAACTTATGCTTTAATTAATGGCATTCTGCTATTGTGTCAAATTTATGTCAGTGTTTATACCAGATGCTTTTGCCTCTTTTGTGTTTCAGGTGTTGGAAATCAGGCAAAGACTGCGTCAGCTTAGACTGCCCCGTTTCACTGTGGAGAATGCCGAAAATGTGCAAGGTAAAGATGATTCATCACTCAAATATAATACTATGCCATGATTATGTTCAATCACACTAGTATTAATGCATGTGATTTACAGAGCATACTGCCTTATCCTATATTTTGCAGGAAAACAGTTCAGAGTAATCGTGATTTCCACTGTGCACACCAAGGACAGCTTACTGGAAACGGACCGGACCTGTCTTGAGTTTTTCAATGAGACACGAGTGCTAAACACCATTATGACAAGAGCCCAATCCCAAATATTTGTTGTTGGAGATGCAGCTGCCCTTTCTTGCCACCAGTTTGGTATGTGCTGGAGACTATGGAGATCGTACATAGAGGATTGCATCAACAAGGGAAGTGCCCATGACTTTACCTTGGATTCTTTGAAACAAGATCTCCTTGAGATATCTGAGCTCTGCAGAAGTGAGGTTGAAGAGAGCAGTGATAGTGAATCAACTACATCTGAAATACTAGACACAGAAGACACAATACTTCAAGAGCTTCTTGATGAGAGCAAAGACATAAACGTTTCATTGACAGAGGAAGGCTTGTTTCCAGTTTTTCAACATGAGCAATTTGTCAATAGTGTGAACAACCAAATAACAGAACTAGATGAAGAGCAGTTTTTGGCTGACTCTTCAACACATAAACGCTGTGAGCTGGACATAGAGTGTTTTTATCGAGCTTATGCTAGACCACTTGACGAGCCCACTCTGAGAATTAATATCAAGGGTAGAAAGAATATCGGACAGGCATTCCCTGGAGACAAGGTAACAGTAGAGATCCTAAATGAGAGATCAGATCCTCCTATGGGAAAAGTAATCAATGTCCTTGAAAGTGCGGATGCTGTCAAAGAATTTGTCTGCACCATTGAAAGTTATGACAATCAGGTAATGACACCTATCAACAAATGCATCACCAAAATCTACACACCATTTTCAAAGGACAAGCCAGACCACATTGCTGTAAGAAATCCAGAGAACCACAGAATAAAGCGTTTCATCAAAATAAATGAAGAAGCACGTGGAAAATATCTCTTCATTGTCAAAGTCCTTAAGTGGAGGACGTTTTCCCGATATCCTTTGGGGACAGTTGTGGAAGTGTTTCCAAAAATGACAACTTTAGATAATGGACTGAATATACTCAACATAGAGTATCAGTTGAGGAGAACACTTTCTTCATCTTTGAGAAGTCAGATGCGAGACTTTCAAGGTCTCAGTTTGTTTGATAAGGGACGAAGAGATTTTCGCATGCTCCCAACATTCACCATTGATCCTGCTGATTCACAAGACCTTGATGATGCAATTAGTGTACGGGATTTAGGTGAGTGCTATGAAATAGGAGTTCACATTTCTGATGTTGCAAGTTTTGTGGCTAAAGACAGTGAACTGGACAAATATGCAAGACAGCAGTGTACTACATTCTATCCCAGTGGGAAGGAGCCAATACACATGTTCCCAAAAGAACTGAGTACCAATTTCTTCAGTTTAATCCCTAAGCATGATAGACGAGCAATCTCCTTGATAATTCAAGTAGATACTAAGACAAACTGCATAAAGGAAAGATCATTTTGGAAGTCTGTCATACGCTCAAAAAAGAAATTTTCCTATGATGAAGCTGAGGACATCATTGAAAATCATCAGCATTCTGACCAGCTTGAAATCTGCCTTGTGAAAGCATGGACCTTTGCTGAGGTCCACAGGAGATTGAGGAGACAGGAAGACTGGTGCTACAAACAGCCAGATGAAGACGTGACTCTGGGAAGAAGACAATCTCACCTAATGGTGGAAGAGCTGATGATCATGTTTAACCACATGGTTGCTGAACGTCTTCTGTTTGATGAAACAACAAGGAGCATAACTCCACTGAGATGCCAGGACAGGCCAAAAAGTGAAAAGCTTACTGACCTTTTTGACAAAAATGCCTCCTTGATTCCACTTTCTGTTCACTTCTCAAGTCAAGTTCATGAGTGTGAACATGTGTCTCATGAACTGAATAACCAAGGTTTGATCCACCGCAGAGCCATGCCAAACCCTCAGGCTGGCATTTCTGATTCTGAAACCTTCCCCATATTAAAATCTGTTTTGAGATGCTTGAAGACAGCAGTAGAGCAGAAAAATATCTACAAAATAATTGACTTTATTGCAACTGATGAGATTCACCCCCAACTTCTCCCTTTTGCTATGGCATTTAGGAGACTGTTTCACAAATCATGTATTCTGCGCTCAAACTCAACACATGTCTCAAGAATTGGGCACTATGATTTAGATCTTGACAGCTACACATGGGCCTCATCTCCAATCCGCCGATACATGGATGTCATTTTGCAGCGCCTTCTTCATTCTGTAAATGACAACACAAATGTTAGGTACACAGCTCATGACATTGACCTATCTTGTATGAAATTTTCAAGGAAAAACGACCAACAGTCAGCATATGAGAGGAAATCTAATGCTCTACGTTTTGCATTACAACTGTTGACCCAAAGTGAAAGAAAGGTGGCCTACATTGCAGAACTCAATGCATCAAGGACAAACTTCAGATTATCCTTCCCACTTAACAGAGCCTCTATATCAGAAAACGTAGACATTATGTACAGGGATCTTCAGTTGGCAGATCAACCACAGTTTGATGAAACCAACAACTGCATGATCTTGAAATGGGTGCGAAGGATATATTCATTCTCCAATCCTCACATCCTTGCTGAAGTGAAAAAGCAAACTCCAAACTCGGTCATGGCCTATGTCTCTACAAAGACCTGGAAATGCGTAGCAGCTGCTCTTAGAGAAGAGAATTGGGACAGATTGTTTCCCCTGATTGAGGAGCTTGACGTCAGCTCAAGAATCCATGCAAGACAATTCGATGAAAGACTGAGAAATGCTAAAAGTTCAGAAAAATCTGATCCCATGCATGCTGAGCATTACGCCGAACTGTCGATGAGAATAAAGCCAGGTGAGGCGGTCGAAGTACAGCTAGGTGCAGCCACGGCACGAGGACTAATGATGCCAGCAATTCAGCTGTTTGTTGTGCATCCAAAATTTGAGATTTGTTTGGAGCATGTGAAAGATCCAATCAAGTGTTTTTCAAAATATGCATTCCACTCATCAAGGAATTCATACAAGACATACATGGATTATCAGGCAATATGGAAACCCATGTGTGAAATGGAGTCAGCCTCCAATGCTGTTGCTGAAAATGAGAGCATTCTTATTGAAGATGCAGCCTTGAAATGGAAAAACTCTCGTGAAGAGAAGCTTCAAGGTTTTTTTCTCCTCCCACTTGACAAAAAATATCAGTGGTCCATTGAATGTGACCTTAAGAACAGTGTCCTCTGCATTCGAACTAAGATTCACCAAAGTCAGAGTAGTCCCTCTCAGTGCACAGATCTCATGGATATTCCTTCTATCACTTGGGTGGCCCATGGCATAATTACAAAAGTTGAAGAAACAGGAGCCAAAGAACCGAATAATTTGCAAATTGATTTTCAGATTAACCACATGCCCATGACAAATATTCCAGAAGCGATATTTGGTGAGAGTACAAGATTTACTCTGGAGCTGATTCCAAAGCTTCTGCCAGATGCGTAAGACTATAAATTATAGATACTATAGCACACTAAATGTGTAAATATGTATTCTTTATTAAGTATGAATTTGTTTTATTTCTTTTGCAGGCGTAAAGAAAATGCAATTAGTAGTCTCACCAAAGCGAACCAGCTTGTAAAAACTATTGCCATTGGTGGAAGAATCAACTCTGAAGGAGGTACTAAAGACTGACCGCCTCTTTATAACATCTTGCAACTCTACTGTCAGCACTAGTGATTTCCTAGCCATGTTTTTCAAAATAATCTCTTCAAATATAGTTTAACTAAATCTATACTAAATCTCCTCAAAGGACCTAAAATATCGCAGGAGATGACAGACAGGTTTGAGATTGACAATTATCTCCCTTCTGGGTTTTCCCATCTAAACAACAGTCAGCGTAAAGCTATAAGAGAGGCACTGGCCAACAAATTCACTCTTATCCAAGGCCCACCAGGTGAGAGATATTTACAGACTTTTTTGGTATCAATAACGCCATTGTGCTTGATTTTCAGTCCTTTCATTTTAAATGAGTGTTGTGCATTTTCACAGGCACAGGAAAAACTGTTGTTGGTGTCCATATTGTGTACTGGTTGTTCAAGAACATTCAAAAACTTCCTGCCTCGAATTCCCAGAAGAAGAGAGCTGTTCTTTACTGTGGGCCTTCAAATAAATCTGTTGATGTTGTAGCAGGTAAAGTTGCTGGTAAATTTTTTGGCAAAAGTAGTAGATTATTCAGATATTCAATACATGAGGAACTTTACACTTAGTATGCACAGTAAATATTGCAGAATTAGTAAGAATATGGTAGTATCTATTAGGGGTGTAACGATTCATCAATATGGGTCGATACATCGATACGATGTCTGACGATACGATGCATCGATTCCACGTGTAACCTATTGATATCCGTAGTATAAACAGGAACCTTTATTTTGGCACTGTCTACATTTTCACATAATGTCCTATGCATACCGCCAACACGTGCATTCTCGTTCAAACTCATGTATCAGGACTCAATATAAAGACTGCCCGAAGGCACAAGGCAAGCATAAAAGACGCTCTGGATTGTTTGCGGAACAGTCGAGTGCTGTGTGAAAAGTTTTCTGCGCACGCACACAAACAGGCGTGTCTACACCGCACGAATACAGGTGCTGGTCATATAATTAGAATATCATCAAAAAGTTGATTTATTTCACTAATTCCATTCAAAAAGTGAAACTTGTATATTATATTCACTCATTACACACAGACTGATATATTTCAAATGTTTATTTCTTTTAATTTTGATGATTATACCTGACAACTAAGGAAAATCCCAAATTCAGTATCTCAGAAAATTAGAATATTACTTAAGACCAATACAAAGAAAGGATTTTTAGAAATCTTGGCCAACTGAAAAGTATGAACATGAAAAGTATGAGCATGTACAGCACTCAATACTTAGTTGGGGCTCTTTTTGCCTGAATTACTGCAGCAATGCGGCGTGGCATGGAGTCGATCAGTCTGTGGCACTGCTCAGGTGTTATGAGAGCCCAGGTTGCTCTGATAGTGGCCTTCAGCTCTTCTGTATTGTTGGGTCTGGCATATCGCATCTTCCTCTTCACTATACCCCATAGATTTTCTATGGGGTTAAGGTCAGGCGAGTTTTCTGGCCAATTAAGAACAGGGATACCATGGTCCTTAAACCAGATACTGGTTGCTTTGGCACTGTGTGCAGGTGCCAAGTCCTGTTGGAAAATGAAATCTGCATCTCCATAAAGTTGGTCAGCAGCAGGAAGCATGAAGTGCTCTAAAACTTCCTGGTATACGGCTGCGTTGACCTTGGACCTCAGAAAACACAGTGGACCAACACCAGCAGATGACATGGCACCCCAAACCATCACTGACTGTGGAAACTTTACACTGGACCTCAAGCAACGTGGATTGTGTGCCTCTCCTCTCTTCCTCCAGACTCTAGGACCCTGATTTCCAAAGGAAATGCAAAATTTACTTTCATCAGAGAACATAACTTTGGACCACTCAGCAGCAGTCCAGTCCTTTTTGTCTTTAGCCCAGGCGAGACGCTTCTGACGCTGTCTGTTGTTCAAGAGTGGCTTGACACAAGGAATGCGACAGCTGAAACCCATGTCTTGCATACGTCTGTGCGTAGTGGTTCTTGAAGCACTGACTCCAGCTGCAGTCCACTCTTTGTGAATCTCCCCCACATTTTTGAATGGGTTTTGTTTCGCAATCCTCTCCAGGGTGCGGTTATCCCTATTGCTTGTACTTTTTTCACTTTTTTCTACCACATCTTTTCCTTCCCTTCGCCTCTCTATTAATGTGCTTGGACACAGAGCTCTGTGAACAGCCAGCCTCTTTTGCAATGACCTTTTGTGTCTTGCCCTCCTTGTGCAACGTGTCAATGGTCGTCTTTTGGACAACTGTCAAGTCAGCAGTCTTCCCCATGATTGTGTAGCCTACAGAACTAGACCGAGAGACCATTTAAAGGCCTTTGCAGGTGTTTTGAGTTAATTAGCTGATTAGAGTGTGGCACCAGGTGTCTTCAATATTGAACCTCTTCACAATATTAAAATTTTATGAGATACTGAATTTGGTATTTTCCTTAGTTGTGTTATAATCATCAAAATTAAAAGAAATAAGCATTTGAAATATATCAGTCTGTGTGTAATGAATGAATATAATATACAAGTTTCACTTTTTGAACGGAATTAGTGAAATAAATCAACTTTTTGATGATATTCTAATTATATGACCAGCACCTGTACTAAATTGAGCTCTCTTCTGCTTTTTTCTGCATGGATGAATAAATACAGACAAAATTATATCAAAATGAGCCCATAGTAGGAGCCAGAATTGTTTTTCCAATTGTTTATTTTCTTTATTATTTAAAAAAAAAAAAAAAGTGTAGGACTATTTTTTTGTTGTGAATGTCCCAATTGAGGTACAGGATGTGAAAATTTCAGATAAATGTTCATGTTATATATTTTGGTTGCATTTGTGAGTTAATAAAAATGTAGATGGTTGTTTAAAATAGGTATATAATATCGATATATCGATCAATATACTCAATATCGAATCGAATCGTAATCGTATCGTAGATACCGGCAAATATCATATCGCTGGGTATGAGAATCGATATCATATCGTATCGTGACGAACCATCCGATTTACATCCCTAGTATCTATTATGCTTTTCTATATAGCCAGTGATTATCTTCAGTATGACATTTAGTTATGTGCCACTAGTAAAGCAGCAGTTACACAATTCAGATTTAAATAGCATCACATTATCAGCATCACTGCACTTTAACAAATGTGTTGCAGGTCATCTCCTAAAACTTCGAAATCAACTTAGACCTCTCAGAATCTACAGTGCTCAGATGGAGATGTTGGAATTTCCTTACCCAGGTTGCAATCTAAAGCTGTCACGCAATTCAAAAAGAGGCGAAAAACCCAACACAGAGCTCAGGTATTTGCCAAATAATGTCCATCTATCACTTATTTGAGTGAAGATACTAGCTACAAATGTAGTGTGTACAGTGCCTTACGAAAGTATTCACACATTAATTTTTTTTTCACATTTTGTTGCTGCCTTATGTTAACCTTTTCAGTGGTGAGTTTAAAATATTCCAGCGGTCCCCCCAGAGTGAGTTTTTTTTAGGCGACCGTTATTTTAGAACGTTTCCCCTTAATGTTTCCATGGCGACGCGTCATGATTGTCATGTGACACACCGCGGCCACAATAACACTGTATGACAGATGGATCGCTTTTATTTCGTTTTTCCTTTTTTATTCAAAATATTCATAAACTTGCTTACCATATAATCAACTATCTGATATTCCGATTCACAAATATGTGCAAATGAGTGTGTTTTATCGTCTAAAAACAGTTCTAAATGATCTTGATCGTGATCTGTAATGTGAGATGGGCGCCGCCATGTTTGTTTGCGCTGCAGTTCAGAGAGTCCTGTCAGTCGATTTACATCACGTAAATTCATCAATTTCTCGCGAAATACATGCAAGTAAGTGGCGGGTGAAATGGGAGAAGAATAGAGTGAACTTTATAGTTACTTACACTATGTGTATTTGATATTAATAAAACACGTCTGAAAATTATATTTGAATGGATTGTTATTGCTGCTTCCATAAACATCTGAGTGTATATTACGAATTCTAAATGTATTGTTTTACTAGTACTTATGCGCATGTAAATGTCTAAAGCATAAAATAAACATTATGTGGTTAAAAACACTGCATAGAGGCAATTATATGACAAGTGCAGCGGCATCTCAGCGTCAGACAAAGCGCGAAAATGCAGTTTGAATTTGGCAGTTATGCCACGTCACCGAACGTTCTAAATCCCATATGTGGGACCGTACCGCTCAAAAGGTTAAACTGCTTTAAATTACTTTTTTTTCCACATCAATCTACACCCCAGACCATAATGACAAAGCAAAAACAGAATTGTCACAACTTTGTAAATTTAACTAGAATAATTAAATTATAACTAAAATAAGTACATTGCATAAGTATTCATCAGTACTCAGTATTCATCAGTACTTGGTTGAAGCACCTTTACAGCCTTAAGTCTTTTTGGGCATGATGCGACAAGCTTTGCACATCAACATTTGACAATTATCTGCCATTCTTCTCCTCATCTCTTCACCTCTCAAGCTCTGTCACGTTGGATGGGGGCCGACAGACATTTTCAGGTTTCTCCAGAAATATTTGATTGGGTTCAATCCCAGGCTGTGGCTGGGCCACTCAAGGACATTCACAGAGCTGTCTATAAGCCACTCTTGCTGTGTGCTTAGGGTCACTGTCCTGTTGGAAGGTGAACCTTCTGCCCAGTCTGAGGTTCTGAATGCTCTGGACTGCGTTTTCATTAAGGCTATCTCAATATTTTGGTGCATTAAGCTTTTCTTCTACTCTGACGAGTCCCTCAGTCCCTGCCGCTGAAAAACAGCCCCACAGCATGAGGCTGATACCAGCACACTTGACTTTTGGGATGGTAATCTGCAGGTGATGAGCAGTGCCTGGTTTCCTTGAAACATGATGCTTAGAATTGAGGTTCATCAGACCAGAGAATCTTGTTTCTCACAGTCTGAGGGTCCTTTAGGTGCTTTTTGCAAATTTCAAGTGTGTTTCCATGTGTCTTCACTGAGGAGAGGATTGAGACTTGCCACACCGCCATAAAGCCCAGATCGGTGGAGTGTTGCAGTGATGTTTGTCCTTCTGTAGGTTTCTCCTATCTCCACATATGGTCATGGAGCTCAACTATAGTGACCATCAGGTTCTTGGTCACCACCCTAACCAAAGCCCTTCTCCATTAATTGCTCAGTTTGGCCAGGAGGCCAGCTCTAGGAAGAGTCCTGGTTGTTTCAAACTACTTCCATTAAGGGTAACAGAGACTACATGCTTCTGTGAACCTTCCATGCAGCAGAATTTTTTTCTGAACTCTTCCCCAGATGTGTGGCTTGATGCAATCCTGTTTCTGAGCTCTACAGGCAGTAGGGCTGCACGATATATCGTTTCAGCATCGATATCGCGATATGCACATCCGCGATAGTTATATTTATACTGATCGTTTTCGCGACAGCTATCGCATCACGCCACCCCGCGACGCACTGTCTTCACTGGACGCGAAAAAGCGACCGTTGCAAATCCTTTGAACTTTGTGTCAGTACGTCATAAAAAGAATGAGGGATTTACTCGCAAGGATTTGCCGTGTCGCGCCGCATCCAGTGTAGACGGCATCACTGATTATAATGGGTTCTATTGTATTTTGTCAGCGCCCTTTGTAGACACGGTGAGAGTCACTCAGATATATGTGAACTATATGTGAACACTGAATTCCATTCAGTTCTGTGTCTATTTGTGCCTGAAATGACACATAGGCGCGAAACTGTCAAAATGCATGTCTCTGCAAGTATCCTTGTAAACACAGTTGCTTATGGCTTAGGTGAAGGTAAAAAATTGATAAAGAAAATGGATAGTATAGGCTCACAGCAGTTTAATGTTCCTAAGGCTTTCAGTGTCATGAATGTTAATCAAACAGCAAAACACAGAGAAAAATCACTTTTGTAGCTTTAACAGATTTATTAGATTTAATTTATACAGTGTTATTTTACATTTGATTATTCAACCAGTATACCTGAATACTGTTAGACTTACTGGAAAAAATATAAAGCACTGTTATATCTTTGTTCTATTATATTTATCTATGTTTGTAATTTGTTAATTTTTCTATGCTGATTTACTCATCTACAATATTTTTTTTCCAAATAGAGCTTTTCAAGTCATCTGGAGTTTTTTTTTTTTTTCATATCGCAATATATATCGCAGAAATACAAAATATCGCAATGTGAGTTTTTTCCAATATCGTGCAGCCCTAACAGGCAGTTTTGTTTTTTTGTTTTTACCTCAGGGCTTGGTTTTTGAAATCAATATTTGAGCAAGTACATAACCAGCCAGTGTTCAAAACTACTACCTTACTTTAGCCCGATTCACAAAGGTTAGCTTATAATAATGTTTTCTAATTTGAGTGGTACGGGTAGGTTTTCGTGGGAAATTTAAGCATGCTACCGCGTCATTACGTCACGTCTGTAAACATAAAGAAGTTGTCCCGGCTACTAGGATATCACATGTGAGGATCCTGCAGGTGGCGGATCGTTTATAGCCTTTTCTCACAGCAGCTAGAATAATTAAATGAAACATTTTGATGGTGGATTGTAATCCAGAAAGGATTATGTGTTTATGAAACACATGTGAATGAAATTAAATTATATTTCAGTTTTAAATGTGCTTCTGATTACAGATAGTTTGGGATTACACAAGATTTGTATTTTAAAGACAACCAGTTCGAAGGAAGAATAATTTGCTTTTTGGTTAAAAGAATTTCTTTATATGAAATTCGAATGGTATGACAATTAGATATTAGACTGTACAGAAATTGAAATCTACACCCTAATACACACTATACTCATAGTCACGCAATGCTGATGTTGTTAACATTAACAACTTGTGAATAAAGTATAACAATAATAATTTGCACGGTTTGATGTGATATGTGCTAACTGATCTTTAGATTAAATCACCATTGGTAGAGCGATTTATGGTCATGCTTTTTTCCTCAGTTGGTCAGAACAAAGGTGGCAGACTTGTTCAGATGACAATGTACGGTGAAAATTCTTATTTGGGTTATATATTCCAAGACATAGACTAGAATCTGTTAAGTACAGTAAATATCCACACCGGTGCGGTAACTGATTGCCACACATTCACCTCAAAACATTAGATTCATCCGCGCTGGAGCCGTGCCAACGCACAACCCACTCAAGGAAGATAATTCTGCACACAGCTTCAATTGCAGGTTTTCAAACAGACATGGCGACAAAGAGGCAAAACTTACAGACTGCAGCTTTAAGACGTCTGTGCCTGTCCAAATCATACTATTCAATTGAATTTGCCACAGGTTAACTTCACTCGAAGTGTAGTAACATGCAAAATGAATGTTCCTGAGCTAAATTTCAGCTGTCCTGGATAAGGGTATGAACACTTATGCAATTGAATCATTAAAGTTTTTTATTTTAAATCAATTTGCAAATATGGTAAAAACCTGTTTTTTTTCCTGTCAAAAATGAAGGGGTATGAATACTTTCGCAAGGCACTGTATGTGTGCTATATATTTCACTAACAGATGTGTATTGCTGTCTTTTTATTAGCTCCATTGCACTTCACCACCTGATTCGAAAAGATGCCAACCCATTCTCCACACAAATAGTAGCTTTTGATATGAAAATTGCAAGAGGAGATGAGCTCACTAATGAAGAAAAGAAACTGTAAGTATGGCTCTGTAACTACAGTACATATCATGGTTTTTGGTTCTATGCTATTGTTTCTTGTTTGTTGAAAATTGGCCGGACACAATTTCATAGAAATGAAAAGCTAAAGTTCACAAAAGTTGCAAAACAATTTTTTTGTTGTTGTTTTAAAGCTACAGAGACGTTCTCCAAAAGGCTCGGAAACATGAATTACTGCGGCATGATGTCATCTTGTGCACTTGCACAGCAGCCTCACACCCTGCTTTAGCTGATGCCCTCGACTTCAAACAGATCATCATTGATGAATGTGCCATGGCAACTGAACCTGAAGCCTTTATTCCACTAGTGGCTCATAAGCCTGAGCAGGTACTGCACGATTCCAAAACAATTTTAGTTTCAGACAAACACTTAAACCTGGACATTAGCAGCATGTTTTTTGGGGGGGTTTTAATAAGGTTGAACACATTTTAAAAGTCACATTTTACAGATTCTGTGATCGGCTTGCTCTGTGACAATGCTGATGATTTATGGGGATTTTAAAAAAGCAGCAGGTGGATTTTTACCATTATAGCCTCCTGACTACCAGCTATGGAGTTTTGTCCTGTGTAGAGGACATTACATTTTTAGCGATTTCTCTGAGACGTTACATGTCACAGTTTTAAATCTGGATGTCCTGTACGGAGCACATTCAGGGCTTTTCAGAGATACCAAATGATTGGATGTTTAACCATGACCACTCCCTGTCCTTGGTCTTTAAAAATGGCTGACATCAATTTAGTGATCAAATGTAACACCCTTATGGAAATATGATAATATTTTGTAATTATCATTTAAATCTGACTAATTTTCAAATCGTTTGTCATAAATCAACATCTCAGGAAAATGTTATGGGGTTTCAAATCAAAATATGACCACCTGTTATGAAACAGGACATCGATTTCACACATGTCCACTGTAGAGGACACCAGGACTTAAAGCATGTTTATTACACATTTTGGGAGACACAACAAATGAATAGAGAAAAAAATTATATATCAATATTCCTGTGAAATATTAGATATTATTATGAAAATCTTGCCAATTATTACTCTCATTATTGCACTTATTTTTTTCATTCTATGTTGCCCCAAAAACACATTAACATGCAAATTAGATACAGTTTATTAGATACATTGTATATAAGGGGAAAACTCATTTATGGCCATTTTACACACATTTTTCATAAAGAAAAATGGTTTTTAAAAATATCTTTCATATTATAGTTGAGAATCATCTTTATATAAAGTTTGGTATAAAAAAAATGAAAATTGATTTGTGATTAAAACAAAAATCCCACTGTTTTTGCCTTTTCATGTCTATTCATGTTTTCATATAGTTTTTTTTTAAAGACAGGACTTTTTAAAATCCATTTTTCAAAAAATTTATTTTTCACATTTTTTATTATGCTCTAAAGTCTAAACAATGTAATGGCATGACAAAATACTAAATTCACAAAACTGTTTTTTCCTGGTAGTCAGGAGGAGATGGTGGTTGTGTACACACACTGCCAACACACATTTATGTTCAAACAACATGTAAAAGTGAGTTTTGCATAATAGGTGTCTGTTAACATTCACATCAATATAGGTAAAACTGAAAGTGTTCTATTTAAATTATAATTGCATTAAAAGTGAAAAAAGTGAAAGTCGTGACATTTGCCAAGTATGGTGATCCATACTCGGAATTAGTGCTCTGCATTTAACCCATCCAAGTGCACACACACAGCAGTGAATACACACACCGTCAACACACACCCGGAGTAGTGGGCAGCCATTTGCTCCAGTACCCGGGGAGCAGTTGGGGGTTCAGTGCTCAAGGGCACTTCAGTCATGGGTATTGAGGGTGGAAGAGGGCGCTGTTCATTCACAACACGTATCACTGCTTAATCTACTTGTGGGTTCTTATCCTAATAATTTCGTGTTGTAGATTGTTCTTCTGGGCGATCATAAGCAGCTGCAGCCTGTAGTCCACTGTGATGTGGTGGAGCGACTGGGAATGAGCAAATCTCTTTTCGAACGTTACATGGAGAAAGCACTCATGCTTGACACTCAGTACAGAATGGTAATAAATTATCACACTATAGCTTTACTACTGTATTTGTTTCTAAACATTTATGTCAGTTACTGTTCTTTTTTCTGTTCTTTAGATCATGTCGGCTCTTTTTTTTTTTTTTTTATGTAAACGTATCATTTTCAGTCAGCAGTAGTATTTATTATCCAGTAAAATAAGACAATGATCTAAACAACTAAACCGCAGTTGTTCTATTTTTATAGTCCAAATGAATTCCAATTAAAATTTCTCAGTTACATATCTTGTCTCTTACAGCAAGAAGACATTTGTGCATTTCCATCGGAGGAGTTCTATGAAGGAAAGTTAAAAACTGGAACATCGCCCAAACCAAGTCTCTTCCTTAGTAGATCAAGGCAAACATGCATCGTCTTTGGTCATGTTGAAGGAAAGGAGAATAGTCTGGTGGTCTCGACTGAACGGGGGAATGAAAATTCAAAGGCAAATTTGGAAGAGGCAGAACAAGTGGTAAGAGCACTTTAGTAGATGAATTAAAGTGTATTTTGGGGCTATGGTGTAAATTAAAGTGTATAGCCTATCCACACAAAACTCCTACACACATAGCATATTATTCCAATATTTAATTGAAGGATGCCTCCATTATCTATATACATCTATAGAGCTCTGCTAAGTCCCAAATATGCCCTGTGATGATCACTAATGTGGATATTTCACATACTGCTGCTACTACTCTCGTCTCTCACCCCACGGTTTCTAAATTTTCATAACAAAACGAGCTAGAAAAGCTAATTGGCGCCATCTTGCGATTCAGAACGCTCACTGACTACGAAAAGGTCAAATGGGGAGAACAGCAGCTAATTTTAACTTGACAGACCAACAGGTTATTCATCTTTAACACACGCGCCAAATAATGGAACAAATACTGTGTGAATTCTGTTATTTTCACAAAACACTGATATTAATAAACTTACTTACCTAACCCCATGATCTGATGTAGAGAGTGTTAGATTTACGCTCTTCTTCCAGCTTCTCCTCAGTCGATGGCGTCGGGCGGCAAATGTTGGCGGTTAAGTTTCCAAGGAGACGTAAGACTCCTCCCAGCGGCGCGCTCCCTTTCGCAACATTCAAATTTCAATACGTCACTAATGGACATATTGGAGATATTTACATAATAGAAAGTACCGTTTAATTTAAGAAATGTATATTAATTGTTACATGAATACATTACATGAATGGAAATTAAGTGGTGTGACCGCGCCGACTTCACGAGCTAGAAAAAACTCATTTGTATATTATTATTATTATGTGATAATTGTAATAAACTTCCTACAGGTGCGGATCGCCATTCTTTTGACTGAGGCTGGGATAAAGACCAAGGACATTGCCATTCTCACACCATATAATGCTCAAGTGGCAAATATTAATGAGTTCCTGTTTGATAAGGGTTTACGTGACATCACGGTCAACACCATCATGAGGAGTCAAGGTAAGAACAATTTTACAAATGCTATTTCACATCACTAATGGCACAGTGAACCATTAAGCATTAACTTGTTTACCTGAACCCATCACAGTACATTAGAACTAACCATTATTTAGCTTGACACTTGGCATGTCAATACAGTGTATTATTTTTGATCTTTTCTCCTTTGTTTCTTTGGCCACAGGAAGTGAATGGAAATATGTCATCATGTCAACTGTGCGCTCTCGTCCAGAATCTGAAATAGAAAAACGCCCAGCCAAATCCTGGAATATGAAACGACTTGGATTCATCATGGACCCACACCAAGTTAACGTGGGCATCACCAGGGCTCAAGAAGGCCTGTGCATCATTGGTTAGTTACACCGTCTAGGCTTGTGGAGTCAATAATGTGTGAAAAATTTGATCTGTAACACCTGTTATTTGAATAATGCAAAATAACACACATATTGCAGTTTTAATTCACACTTTTTTTGTGTGTACAGTTTATGTTAATAGTGTCAGGTTTAATAAAATTGTATTATTATAACACTAAACCTCCTTTTTTATATGAATTTTATTATTATCAACAGTTTTATATTTGATGCTTGGATTACAGTGCCCTGATTCTGCTATTTTGACAGGTAATGAGAACTTGCTGCGGTGCAGTGTGTTGTGGAGAAGACTTCTGGATCATTATAAGGAGAAAGGATGTGTAGTGAATCCCGCCCGGCACATCCAGGTTCAAAAACCCACTAGAAGTCTGCTGAGAACTGCTAGAAGATGATGTGCTTCATGCAGTTTTATTTTTGTAGCTGCATTTACTTTATAGCTGTGTTAAATGTGCACTTATATACTCTACATTCACTCATTTATGCATTATTTTGTGAATGTTTTGAAAAATGGACATCAGGGAACATTGCATCGTCAGATCTGTTGGATATTTGTGCTATACATTAATATCATCATAAAATAACTACTCTTGAATGGCACTTTAGTGTACATTAACTTTTAATTTTATATTAAATATCTTTAATTTTTTTAAGTCTGTTTTAGTTTTGGAAATTGGATTGTATATCTATTTTAATTTCAGCATTTTTGTGAAATTTCAAGTTTGTAAGTTTCAAGAATTTTTTTTTTTAAATCTTAATTTTGTATATATAAATACAAAAAAAAAGAAGAAAAAAAAGACAAAGATAAAGTAACATTTTTATTTACCTCAATCTTCAAATCAAGTTTACCAGAACAGCACCACTAGACTGACTATTGCAATGTTAATGTTTGACCACTTAGAGGTGCTGTACTAGCATATAAAGCAAATGCTAAGGCAAATTGCAATTAGTAACCGTGTATATGAATTATTTTTAGATGTTGTTGAATTATTTGTATTCAGTTGTATTCATAATGTTTTCTGTTGTGTCTGAGTGTATAATTGTAATGCAAGAACCTGAATGTTCTGTATTTATTTGTTCACGTGCATAAAGATGTATCTATTAAAGATGTATATATTTCATAATTTATGTTTACTGTGCAGCTCTTTACATAATTTGCACAACAGTCGATACAAGAGCTGCAGAATGTATTTGGACACCGAAGTCACAAATAAAAATGTGATTGATTAGATCTGTATCTGCGTGTCTCAAATTATTTTCTCTTCACTAATGTTGCTGGTCTTCATGTTTGAGTCTCGATATGTTTGAATCAGGTCGTTTTGAAGTCATTTAAAATCACAGGCATAAAGAATCATATAAACTAACATAATCCACAAACTAACACAATACTGACTGTCTTCATCTTCAACACTACATCTAGCATTTCAAACCCAACACACATCCATTGAATGTTTTGCTTGTGTTTGTGCTTCTTTTTGCTTTGATGCATTGTATCTAATGTAAAGACATTCAAACTTCTTTTTTTAAAAAGTGTGATATTAGTGTCTAAATGCTTTTTGGGGCTATATTTTGATATGTAAGAACACACACACACACACACACACACACACAGAGGGGTGTCAGTAAGGGGAGACAGACGCCAGGCTGGTTTGGAAAAGACTCTGAAGAGAGCTGTGGTTTTGCGGGAGTGTGACGAGACATGGCAAGAAGAGAGAAAGAAACCACTGATGAGAGTGCACAAATGAAGAAAAGACATTACTTGAGAAGCACAATTGTGTAAAATATGAAGATTTGTTTTGAGAGAACATCTTGGAATTGCATGTGTGTTGCATATATATCATATATGGGAGAAAAATAAATTTAAAAGAACAAGCATTCTCTAAAAACAAGTTTTAATGTATTGTAATTATTGATTCTTAAGTAAATGCATCTTGTTTTAAGGATATTCTTACTCTAAAACAAGACAAAAATTATTATGATTTTTCTTGTAGTGCATTGCATAAAAAATATGCATCAAGAAGCTGTGAGTATGTGCTTGTGTGTTGCATGAGTGTAGTGCATGTCTTGTTTGGAATTGCATGCGTGCGTGTGTGTGTGTGTGTGTGTGTGTGTGTGTGTGTGTCTCATTAGGCTGCGAGAGGCTGGAGCTGCAGCAGGCCGTCTACTCTCACCGCAGCCTTTGATGGGGTTCAATCAGCGCCACATGAGACAGGGAGAGATGAAGTGGAGAATGGAGGGAAAAGATGTGGGATGAAAAGTAGGAGCGATATATAGGGAAGGGGGGCGGAATCTCTCTATTGCACGATGATGAAATTCAGGACATTATGGTCTCTTGCTTCGTCTGTTCGCACTGTTTATGGTCCATTTCTTGATAATTGTAGTTATTATATCATTTATGTTTATTTTTTTGGCAGATGTTTTCTTAATAAAATAATTCAATAATTCAATATCAATAGTTCATGATATTAATAATACACCACAAAAATGATTTTCTTACTTGGTATTTGTCTTGTGCTTTGTCTTGTTTTCCATTATAAATCTAAACACTTTTTAATCAAGCTACATTTACGTGAGAAGCATAATGACTTAGTTTAGTTTTTTATCGAAATTAAGTGTTTTTTTTTTGTCAATGGGACAATGAAAATAGTCTTGTTTTCCCTTTGAATTGAGGGTTTTTCTTACTTGGCAGATATTGTTTTTCTTGTTTTAAGCAAAAACTAACAAAAGAAGACAAAAAAAGCTACTTTTTTTTCTTTTTTCTTTTTTTTGCCATGTATTGATTGCTTCCCAACAGTTTTCTATGTGCCTTTGTTAGGACCACAGAGGTCAAGTCAAGTCACATTTATTTATAGTGCTTTATATAATACAGATTGTTTCAAAGCAGCTTCACAGTGTTTCACAAGAAAATATGATGCAAACAACATCAAAAATTAGACAAATTCTGCTGTTTAAACTCAAACTAATCTTAAATTAAGCTCAATTCAGTTCAAGTTTTGTTCTCATCATAAGGTTTCAGTGCCATCAAATCAATAATATTACTGAACAGTAAGTGTCTTTTAAACCCAAAGCAAGCCAAAGGCAACAGTAACAAGGTCTATAGTATCTTGAGAAGTACAAACAGTACAAATACTCCATGTAAGCTCAATTAGAATGAGCTCATAAAACTGCCTGCGTAATGATTTTACAATAATTATAAAAATGCTCATTTTAGATAAAGTACAGCATGTCACCACAGGACATGAGAGAGTTGCAGGCCAAGCAGTCACATGTGCAAATCCAACATCTTATTATTCAGAAGCTCTGTTTTGTAAATGTGATAATTATACGCTGCTAAAATCCACTCGCACAAAGCAAACGCATCATCATCCTGTTGTTACACCGAGTCACGCTCTGTGCGTATTCAGTAAATATTAAATAAAGTCACCTGACTGCATAGCTTCATTATGACAATTTATGACTAGACGTCCTGTGTCGTGCGTGTTTTTGCATGCGTACGTACATGTGTGAGTCTCTTCGCTCCGGTCGCCACCGTTGTACAGATGTGACCACAGTGAACCGTGCTCCCCCATTTCTTTCCACAACAAAGCCCAATTAAACAGCGCTGCCTCGCAGGCCTCGCAGTCGACCGCCAGCCGCACTTCCACAAACACGAAGAACAGTTTAAAACCAGAGCTGGAGCGAGGGGCCTCCGCTGATTCAAACCAGCCCCTCCGGTGCTGCCAAAACTGCCTGCCTTACTCTTTAAATTAGTCCCATATTATGTCTGATTGTTTAGGAAGCACTTACAAACTTACTAAATAGCAGTTAGCTCTAAAAATCTATCAAATAATTACAGGTCACTGGAAGAATACTGTTTAGGCCTGCTGTGAGTGAACGGCTCTCTGAGAGAGGGAAACGTGGGTGTTTACATGGATGAATAAAGATAATGTGTGTGACTTCAATAATCCAAGGATTTCTTTTTTTTTTTAGATTCCAGTGTGGTATTTGTTCATGCAAGTGTTGCTACCATGATGCGTTTGTATAAATACATCTAAAGAAAAAGAATGAGACTTATATTTCAATATATTAATACTACAAGCCACTAGGGCATTTCTCTCTCTTTTTTTTTAGCACCATACTATGCATTTACTAGGGTGTTCTGGGTAATTGGTATGGAATACCTGTTGGAAAAATCCAGCATATGCTGGTTAGGTATGTTTTGAAGCATGGCAGCTGGTCATGTGCTGGTTTAATCTGGTCCTTAGCTGGTCCTAAGCAACTAGCTCCTGCTCAGAACCAGTTTAGGACCAGCTTAAACCAGCTCAAACCAGCAGCCATGCTTCAAAACATACCTAACCAACATATGCTAGATATCAGGGATAGACCTTAGTCAGGGTAGAAGTACAGTGCGTTCAATGGATTGCACTGTTGTTTACAACATACCGACCCTTACCAAAATGAACTATGGTTTTACTACAAATAAGACCAAAAAACATGGATAGTTAAACAATGGCACAAATTAACCATGAATTTGCTAAACTAACCATAGTTTGACCATGGTATTTGTAGTAAAACTGTGGTTATACAAATGTAATCAACAACAACAACAAAAAAATCACTTTTACTAATAATCCATGGTTAATTTTCGAAAGGGGATTGCTCAGCTCATGAAGCGTCTTTCCAAAAAAATCATAAAACAATTTTGATAGTTTTGATCTAAAACTTTTATACAGTGCCATTGTTTTCATCCACATTGAATTCAATATGGCATCTAATGTGACTAGGACTAAGGTTTTTGATGGCTGTTCCCGCAATATCCAGTTTTTACGGTAACTTCAAAACAGCCCGCAAAGTGAAATAATGCAAAAGTTTGTTTTGACCAACAGAGGGCTCTGCTCGCTATAGCAGCTTCAATCCTTTAGCTCACGCTAGGGTTGTCATTGAAAATTGGACCAGGATGAACGACCGCAAGAGTAGCACCGTATTATGATGATCATCCTCAAGTACTACGGAGCCCCGCACATGACATGCAGGAAAAAATAGTAGGCTAAATCGAGTGCAAGATTTACTAATTCGTTCCCTTGATTTGCTAAGTCGTGCACACGATTTATAAATCGAGGGAACAAATTAGCAAATCGAGTGCACGATTTAGAAAATCGAGGGAACAAAATAGTAATCCTGTGCACAATTTATTTATTTTTTCTTGCATGTCATGTCCAGGGCTCCGTACTCAAGTAAGGCACATACAAACATTTAAACACAAAAATACATCTACAATAAACTGTGTACGCAAATTACATTTTACATCGCGATTCGTTGCGATCGTTCATTTCCACACGGGTTAAAAAGCGCGCGCAATTCTTGCACGTTCGGCGGCATATCGATGTTTTTAGCGTCTTGCGCCATGAACCGTTTTTGGCGTAACGATACAAAATGATTGTAGCTATGTGTGACAGTTAATTGAGTCACGCACACATGCCGTGATACAGTATCAGAGACTGAATATTTATGAATAACTTAACATTTATGAAATATGTCGTAGTACCATAAGGCTGGACGAATTCCACGTAACATATTTAATATTCATGAGCAAAGCCCGTCAGTTGTAAATTGAAGACCCCAGTTGTTATTAATGTGAAGTAGTTACTCATTTAGTAATTTGAATAACACTTAACAATTATATGAATATTAGTTTAGATGTTTATGAATGTCACTATAATGTTTGATCATATTTCAATATTTTAATGTTGCTAAACTATTTCTGTTTATGGCTAATCGGAGCTATGAAAAAGTGTTGTAATTTTATAAAAACAAATGTGTCTATTGTTGTTTGTCTCATGTTTCTGAATTCTGTAGTAATTGCTTGTTCATCTGTTATATTGAAACTGAACTTTGTTCTGAGCCTTTAAAGTTTTATCTTAGGGGCACAATGCAATTTAAAGTAGTATGGTGGAGTATTATATAGCTGATTGCCATTTATAATGATCAAAATGGATGAAAACTGAACTGTCATGGAACATTTTAATTTCGTAGATAATAACACTGGAAATTTCAGTGATATATTGACTGCTGGACTAGAAATGTTCCCAGTTTTATGTCAGAAATGTGGTTGTCTTATGCTATGTGGTTGTAAGCCAGTAAGTGAGTGTTTGTTGTGTTGTTCCTTCTGAATGCTAAAGCAATGCTGAGATCCCCTGATGGAAACCCTGTAGCAGAAATCCAGCTTGAGTTTGGCTTGAGTGGTTAGCGTGGTATCGCAAGAAACGTTAAACTCCAGGCAGACGTTAGAGGAGACAAGAAAAATACAGCAAGGATTCCCCTGGTTGTGTGTAAAATACTGTGTGTAGTCAACATTTTTCTAAAAGAAAATACAGAAAGTTCAAGACAAAACCATTTTGAAGGCCTTGTGGTGGGAGTAACATGTTTTTTTTTTTACTTTTTATTGGTGAAACACAGTCTGATTGAGTTTAAATATTTACAGTAACCACACGCAATAAAGCACAAGTGATAACCAATCTCTATGGTTAAATTTTAGATTTACAACAAAATTTGTGCTAACCATTCGTGTACCAAGAATGCAAGATCATGTCATCGGTATTTTGGTCTGTTTTCCTGGAAAAGAAAGACTATAGGTTTTAAATGTAAGTATCTGCTGTATGTTCGTCTTGTCCACTTTAGAAATAAATGACCTCGATGGGTTTGATGCATTTAATGGTGTATTTAAATATCAAGCACATTCTGATTGGCTGTGTTATGTAATTTTTACTGTGAACTAACGATTTAAGGCTGGGATACACCGCATTGCTTTTGTCCTGTTTTGCGGTCTGGACAAATCAATGCTAGTCGATGAAAATCAGAGCCTGTCTGCCAATTACAGGCAGTCTGAGTCGTCAGATTTCACAGAAAATCGTGTACATTCTTAAAAATACAGATTATTTATTGGCATTTATGGTTCTATCAAGATCGTTTAACATCCATGGAACCTATTCAATGCACAAAAGGTTCTTTGGGGAACCCAAATTGGTTTTTCTATAGCATCGCTGCGAAACCCCACTTTTGGAAAGTGTAGTTTATAATGGTCACAGACTCTGATTTCTTCGCTTCATGCTATGATTCTGTCCAGTTTGAGGATATTAGACAGGTTAGCGAAAGCTTCAAATTCTGTCTATGAGTTTAAAACTAAATAGAAATCTTATTTTCTTATCTTGGCTTTTTAAACTTTGTATGTTAAATTATCTTTTGAGTTTCCTGATGTTATTCATTTTACTGGTTTTTATTTTATTTGTGCAGCACTATGGTCAACTGTTGTTGTGTTTATCGGTGCTTAATAAATACAAATATAAATAGCCTACCTGAGGGAAGATGTTTCATAATTGTTTGCCTCCTATGGTATTATGATGTGTGCATTGAGTTACATTGAGTACAATGCATCCAGACATTGTACATGTAATTCTCATTATTCTCAGTGTTAACTTAAATCAGTGCATCACTTTTATGCAAAACTGCCTGAAAATACTTTACAATTTAAATAAAATAATACAGTATTTCTTTTGTAGTGCAGTAATGATAATGTGACTTTGTGGTAATGCATTGTGGTAATGACAGTTTTACATGGACGCTCACTCACGCTCTTTTACCTTTTTTATTTTTCTGTTCCATGGCAAAAACAGTTTTCCCCACATTTGGGGTAAAATGTGCTTAATAGTAAGAAACATTGTAATGATATTGGGCTAACATGTGCTTATTTGTACATAAACAGCTCACGCTCCTTCTATATGGCCGAATCTAATGAAAATGTGCAGAAAATAAATCCATAAAATGAGGGGTATTTTTGGTCTATTAGGATTTTCATCATATTTTTCCTTCCAAATTATCATTGATGCAATGCATCCAGACGTTCTCTTTATTCTCAATGTTGATTCAAAATACTCTTATTTCAATTAACATGTAAATGTAAAACTTTTTGTAAATACTTTACAACATAAATAATCATATTACAGTAGCAAGAATACATGTTTTTGCATTGTGTAAAATGTCTAATGAAAATTGTAGTAACTTTGTGGTAAATTTTGCTTAATTGTAATAAAAATTTAGATATTTTGAGGTAAAATGTGCTTAATTGTAATGCAAATTACAGAGTCGGCAAGTGTTCACTTGTGTTTGTTTAGACACATTTAACACTTTATTCCCAAATTGCATCCACACATTTTACCTGTGATTCTCATTATTCTCAATGTTGATTCTGTATCACTTTATTTTAATTAACATGTGGCTTTGTGGTTATGACAATTTTGGTTGGACATATGCATAAAACATTTGAGAATCAGACAGAACAGTGAAAAGTCAGCCTGTGTGCGTGTGTTTTGTGCGTTGCAGGTGGAGGGATGTGCAGAGGTGCATCTGTCCGTTCCTGCAGCTCCAGTAGGGGGCGTCGTTCACCAAGCTGGCCCGTGTAACGTGGCGTGGGTAGCTCGCGGTGGTTTTGGTCAGGCAGACTGGAGCCCTTGGGCGCTGGCATGCAGCTCGGCGTTCGGGAGGGGCCCCCTCAAAAACCATCTCCTCAGGGGCCACACCCACCGCGCTCGCTCTCTGTGGGGGACGGCGCGTTACTTCAAGCCAGGCCTCCAGATTTAGAGCGGCTCTGAGACCGCTCGCCCCAGCCGGTGGAAGTCAAAGCATTCGGCTTTATTTTGGAGCCCAGACTGCGTGGCATTCGCTCGCTCCGAGCATCCGCATGCATGTCGTTCACTTGCACATCTGGGAAAGTCTGTTTACAATCACTTCCTCCACTCAAAGTCTGGGACGACAAACCCAAACCGTCCTTGACCTAAACATCCAATGTCAGTTTCTGATGGTGGTCTTGACATTTATAGCGCTGCTGAGCGCATGAGTGAGACGGAACGGCCATACGGTGAGGAGGTGGAAAGAGCTTTAGTCCCAGAGTTCAGTGTTTTCTTATTTCACCACCGTCGCTGTGCTTTAGCTGCAGGGTGTGGGTGCAGCATTGGGTGGTCCGAGCTCTCCTTGAGCGTCTGCTGTGGGTTTCTGACCTGCCGTGTTTTGTTTTGGTGTTTAAAGGAAGGGCTCTCTTTAGGTAAAATGTGCTTATTTTTACACGGGCCACTCGCTCGCGCTCTTTCTATATGGCTGAAACTCATGAAAACATGCAGAAAGTAAATACGAAATTTCATTTTCCATAAAATGAGGGTCTACTTTAATGAAAGTTAAGCACATTTAATGATTTCCTTCTCAATTTTCATTGATGCAATGCATCCAGACATTTTAATTCTCATTATTCTCAATGTTGATTCAGTTAACTTGAAAATACCAAAAAATGGTTTGAAATTACTTTATAATATAAATAGCTGCATTTCTTTCATAGTACAGAAGGATATAGCCTATTTTTTTCCATTGTGGTTATACTTTTTTTTTTTTTAATGAAGCCTGTTTCCAACATAAAAACATTTAAAAAGTAATTGCAACAATTTATCTCAAAATTCTGAATTTGTTTCTGAGATTATATCGAAGTTCTGTTTTTTTTTTTTCTGCCGCTGAGTAAGAAATAAAAAAGGCAATTAATTATAACTTTATATCTCAACATTCTGACTTTTTTCTTACAATTGCAAGTTTGCATCTCACATTTCTTCTCAGAATTGCAGGTTTATATCTTGGAATTGTTGTTGTTTTTTTCTCAGAATTGCATGAAACAAAGTCAGAATATTGAAATAAAAAGTCACACTTACCTTTTTAATTTTTTTTTTTTTTATTCCATGGCATAAACAAGCTTACATACATTTTGGGGCTAAAATGTTCTTAATAGTAATAAAAATTGTAATGATTTTGTAGTAAAATCTGCTTACTTTTACATGGACTGCTTGCTCACTCTTTTCAGTAATGTTATGGAGAATAAATAATGCATTTTATTTTCCATAACATGGTGGGTACTTTTAGTCTATTAAGATTTTCACAATATTTTTTCATGAACGTTAAGTACATTTAACAATTTCCTTTCAAATTCTCATTTCTTCAGTTCATCCATTCTAGACCTTTTAATTACTGTCAGTGTTTATTCAAATTGCTGTATCACTTTTTACTTCAATTAACTTGAAAATGCAAATACTATAAACTGGTTTATAAATATTTTACAATATAAATAATACAGCATTTATTTCATGTAACTTTCATGAACATTTTGGGGTAAAACGTGCATAGTTGTAACAATTTCGAGGTAAAAC
This sequence comes from Onychostoma macrolepis, assembly GCF_012432095.1. Lineage (NCBI taxonomy): Eukaryota > Metazoa > Chordata > Actinopteri > Cypriniformes > Cyprinidae > Onychostoma > Onychostoma macrolepis. The sequence continues at coordinate 32,566,388 of NC_081160.1, forward strand.
GTGCTTAATTTGAATAATTTTGGGATAAAATGTACCTGATTTGGGGGTAAAAAGTGCTTAATTGTAATGAAAATTGTAAAGGAAGTCATAATGTGTTTTCTTTTCTTTATGCAAAATATAATTTCAAATTTTATTTAGATTTTGAGGTGAAACATAACATGTTCTTGACAGGTTTCATGAGTCTTTATCTCCCTTCCTCTCTCCCTCCATGCGATGTGTATTTCTGAGTTCTTGTCTTCATTGCTCCTGTGTTTTGAGAGCGTTTCATGAGTGATGTTAAACTCAGTTAAACTGATGATTTGTGGAGGACACTTGTGGTGGAGCTCACGGGGGCGGACGGCAGCAGTAGTGGTAACTCGGTGCCATGTTTAGTATAGTCTAGAGTGCTGAGTAACCAGTAATTCATAAAATTGGCCTCTTTGTTATGATCATACTGGCTCCTTCAGGCCCCACACAGTTTGACATCCAATTCATGAGTATTTCACTGTCTTCAGTTAATGACCTGCGTAAAGCACAACCAAAGCTGGGTTTTTTATTGCAGAAAAGTCTATTGTAGATGATATTAAGCTTTTCCCTTTTTTTATCCCATCTGACGGTCTTTCTCACTTATTTTTCCATAGAAATTCCTGTTTCTGTGACCACACGGTCTGGAAAAAGCCATCTCGCTGTGAGGCGAGTTTGTCCCTGACCCTGTATCTCCCTCTTACCACATTTCCATCTCCAAAGCCACTCACACACGTCTAATCATTTCACTTTTTCCTTGCGTGGCAGCATTATTAAGGAGTTTAATTTGCTGAGGGTCCGGGCTCCGGGAGGAATTCAGGGAGAATTATTCCATTGATTCCCATTTAACCACAATGAAATCCTCGGTACTCTGATACGGAGACTAATGATGAAAGCATATAGACCTTAAAAACCCAAAACTGTAAAATTGGCCCAAAGTGAGTTATGCTAAAAGACCGTATATTCGTATATTTAATATCTATAAACTGGCCAAAAATGCTGATATTTCAGCTAATGGTGCCGTCTTGGGTCGCAATGATTTTAAATGGATGTAAAATGGAAAGGCGCTCCAAAAAAAGTAAATTTGATTTATAAGGGTACTTTTTTGGAGAGCATTCAAATCCATGGCATTTGTGAACTACTGCTTGGTGAATGTTACGTACGCTGAAACATACATAAGTGATTCTCAAGTGCTGCTTTATGACCCAAAGTAAGAACAGTAACAGGTAAGAAGAAAAAAATGTTAAATGCAAAAAAATATATATACTAAAATATATTGGATCATGGTCAACTGGTAAAAAGAAACCATTGTAAAATGCAAAAAATACTAATATAAGGCCATTTTACTATTGGATCACAGTCAACAGATAAAAATGGAAAATGCTGAATGCAAAAAATACGAATAAATTTAAGACGATTTTACTGTTTGATCGCAGTCAACAGATTAAAAGAAACCATGGTAAAAGCAAAAAGTACTAATAAGTTTATGGCCATTTTACTATTGGATCTTGGTCAACAGGTGAAAAGAAAGAAAATATTAAATGCAAAAAATACTAATAAATTGAAGGCCATTTTGCTGTTGGATCACATTCAACAGGTAAAAAAGAAACAACGTTAAATGCAAAAATACAAATTAATTTAAGGCCATAAAACAACTGTTTTTTCTCGCCATTTGATGTCCACACTTGAAAAAAAAAATTAAGAATCATCTCTAAATAAGTTTTTTATTTTTAGGTTTGCATTAGAGTTTTTATCCAAAGCAAACTTTATTTATGTTTTTAAATTGATCTTTTATAGTATTTCAATTTATTACTTGCCAAGAAAGCTGACATGGCGTTAAAACAGCGACTAACCAACCAACCATGTGATGCCCAAAGTAAAACCTGGATCTTGAATCTGAACTGCCGGAGAACCGCTGATTTACACCAATCAATCAGCATTGATGTAAATTATTAGGAAAAACCACTTTATGGCTCACACACGCCCTTCATTAACACAATAATCAACGGTGCTTTTACAAGCCATTACCTCGCCCAGAGAGGAAGACTTTTCAATGTAAAATGCAAAAATAGAAAAGATAAAAAACACAAAATGTTTTCCTTCAGTTTCCTTCTAAATCTCTAATTATAGATTGCTTTCGTGCCACTTTGAAGGAAGCTGTTAGTGGGGATCAAGCATTTACAGCTCCTCAGAGTGATAAAGGATATCCCAATAAACTACTTACATCCAGCGGCTCTTTATACGCCACTGCTGCACCTCTCCTTTCAATTTTAGCCTGTTCGGGGTGTGGGATTTCTGATCCTCAAAGGGAAATAGGAAAGCTATTAGGCCAAATGGGGAAACCACATGCAAATCATTGGGAAGGCAGTTCCCTCAAACTGTGCTGAAGCCTCCACATGTGGCACCGCACTCCTCAGTTTATATCTTTGCGTGTTCAGTAAATTGTGTAAAGGCACACCCATTTGAACCTCAGTTTTTCACTCTGATGAATATGTTTGTGTCCTGTATGTACACAAATACATCTCGTGTTTCATTCAAGTATCAACTTTGTCTCAGATGTTGCTCCTTAAATGCCTTGAAAGAAATAAAAGTAGGCACAAATGAGTCACTAGTGTCGTGCAGTAAGTGTATAAAGCTATAAAATGAATGTGGAGCAGCTTAGATCATTTGATGAGAAATGTATGAGTTCATAATGAGATCATTTGATTGTAGACTTGGCAAATCTTGAGTTTAAGACGTTGTTGAGATCTCTTCCAAAGTTCTAGAGGATACGAATGTGATATTCTGTTCATTATGTGATTGCTATAGACCACAACAGAAAAACTCCAGTCATATTCTCCATATTGATTTTTAATGCTAACTGATAAACCATTAAAGGCAGACCTGTTGTGAGCTTGTTAATCAGTTGTATATGCTTTTGTTGAACCCATCGGTTTGCTTTAATTCAGCTTATTTTTAAAATAATTTTTTAATAGCATAATTTGCAGTGAAAAACTACATTACCCATGATGCTGTAGAGAAGATTCCACCAATCACAGAGTTGCAGTGAGCAAAGCTCCACCCACCATAAATGGGTAAGCGAATCAGTTTCATTACACTTCCAAGTTAAATGTGTGTGTGTGTGTGTATTAAAATACATGGTTCAAATAGATAAAATTACAGTCTTGAACCTGTCTTTTTATCCCATTTTCATATACTTTTTGCTTCAAATTAAAGTTTGTAGTATTGTCATTCTCCTCGTATATGGTTGGTTTGATTCATGGCTTCATAATACTTCATAAAAATACTTAATGTTAATACATTCAAAATGCAGAAGGCTGATTTGTGTTCATTTTTATTGTATGTTTATTTATAATGCAGTATGATAAAAGACAAATCAAGCAAAAAATAAAATAAAATAAAATTCGGGGCCACATTACAAGTCTACATTTCTTCTTCGATGAATCATTCCATTCTTCAAATTGCATCACAGTTTTAGTAACTCATGTCTTTGCATATGTTTCCATTCATTTGAGAAGTAAAGTCAAGGGATCAGATGAGCAGATGTGACTCGAGATAAATGCATGAGCGAAAACTTATTAGGCCATCCCAGCAATTTGCAAATGCACATGCATTAGTATTTGGAAAATGATTCTTCACCTTTCAACACTCACTCGACCTCCTCCAATTATAGTGTGTGGTATATTACTAAAATATCACTTGATGGGCATATCTGTATTTTTAACTGATTTGCTGGAAGAAACTGTGCATTTTAAATATGTATACCTGCTAAACGTTTATTTTGTCACTGTTTAGTTAGCAGTCTTGCATAAAAGCCACAAAACTGATTTCATAGGGTCTTTAAATGGTTTTCCTATCTCGTACCAGCATGGGAGAGTTTACTGCGTTATTTACTTGGACTGTGGATTACGGCTGCTAAGTGCTCCAAAAATGACCTAATCTAACATTTAAATCTGCCAATAAATCACTGTGTGGTCTTTACTGCAATGTTTCTGACAGCAACGTGATTCATGTCGTTAGAAATAACAGTGCCCCCTATGGCACCAATCTAATTAGCCAGTGCAGTTCAATACTATGATTGCAGAAATTAATGTGTTGCATGATTGTGAATGTGTGTATTTCATTTTGTGCTCGGCAAGGTAGAGACGCAGGGTCAGTTGAAGAGCAGACTGCTAAATATAGTCTGTGTGTTACTGTAAGGGCCAAACTCTCACAAACTACAAGCTTGCTCTGACCATGCCTTGTAATTGAGGGAGAAAATAAAGAATGAAATTACATGTTTATTTTTGAAAACAATTTTAATCTTCTCTCCCCTCATTTTGGAAAAAAAGCAACACCCACAAGGACACTCAAAACCAAGATGGGCTGTCGGAAGGCCGCTCCAACTGTTTATTCACTTGATGGATGTCTGTAAGCCAGAGCGAGACTCTTAACAGCTGACAACTTCTGTGCGGTGCATGAAGTGAAATATGGAAAAATTAGGAAAGAAAGCAAAAGGGTATTTCAGTTGTGTATTGTCAAAATCAAGAAAATAAACAAATTGCAAATGAAGTTTATAAGCGAGGCTGTTAAAAGCATCTTTGACTTTCATGCACTTGAGAAAAAAAAATTTTTGCACATTTTTATTTTTATTTTGGAACACAGAAGACATAATTTCACCTTTTTAAGTGTTTTTAAGGGTTGATTATGAAAATAGAAAAAAGTCGGCACACCTGGACTCCAGAGATACAAAAATTTTAATAACAGATTATGACATAAAAACTTTTTCCTATTTTCATGATCAATTTTTTTGTCGAGCACCCTGTTGGGGAGTTTTTCCAGGGACGTGCGTGCTTTTGTTTTGATTTTGTTTCCAGGCTTGATTACAATCATTTTGCTGTTATTTCTCATAAGAAACTGCATAAAATCAAATTGTGTTGTTTCTCTTAGTTCGATTAGCTGAGATTTTGTTTTAGCCTTTAAATTGGCAGGATAGCAGTACTCATGCTTTCTGCTCTGCATCTATAGACTGTTCATTACACGCTTTGAAACCACCAACACCACTTTAATAACAGGACTCTGTATGATTCACTTGATTTGAATGAATTGTTATTGAAATGTATTCCTCAACTCTGTGATAAAATATGATTAGAAATGTCATTTTTGCATCATTTTACAACAGTATTTTTTCTATGCTTAGCGTAATGTGTGAAAAAAATTAGTTTGCAAAACTGCTTACGGGAAAAATCCTTATTTGCATGTCTGATATAAGATGGGAATCGACTAGTTTACTGATTTTAGCTAGGCCTATTCATTTTTCTGAAACGTTTTAAATGGACACATTCTCGCACTTCTCTCATCCATATATTCACATAAGAAAATCATTACAATTTTTGATCATAAGCACCAATCAAGCCCGTTTTTTCTACAATGTGACAATATGGAACCAATTAAAGGCATGAATGCACTGGCATTTGATGCACACAATATAACATTTGCATATGAAGTAAAAATTCAATTTTTTTAGCGATAGATAGATAGATAGATAGATAGATAGATAGATAGATAGATAGATAGATAGATAGATAGTTTTGGTCAATGCATAATAAATGCATTTATGAAATCAGAGAATTCTTCTAGTGTAGCCTATATTTTTTAGAAACCTACATGCAAAACCACTGATAGAGAAAACGAGCATTCCTGCATTTTGTAAAACTTATATTTGCCCTTGTGATAATTATTCCCGATCAAATGTGAGAATTCTCACCTACTATTTTCAAAGTAGTTGATTAAAAAAAATAAAAGAATCTGTCAGTGATTTTATAGCGCAGTTGACTGCGAAAATCGTCAGTCGTAAATTTATGTACTATTTATACATTTTAATCAAAACAGGATTTTTATGGCATATTCGAGGTGTAGGCTAAATATAGCCTAGGGGTCTATGATAATGTGATAAGTACAGAGATCGTCTTAATATAGGCTTTGATCGGAAGGCCTAAAGTCTAGTTCGCTATCGCGAAACTGTTGCTATGGTTACTCCTTACTTTCTGTTCGCGAGCGAATAAATGTATCTCTTGAAGTAACTTTTTGCGGTTGTTTGAAAACGCTGTTGAAAAGTAGGCCTATATACACTTACAAAAGCAATCCATTATTTTAAGACCCCCAAACTTTAATTAGGAGGATCAAACCCCCCAATAATTCGTAATCTGATTTAAGGTATCCATTTGGGTCTCTCTCTCTCTCTCTCTCTCTCTCGGCGGTTGTTCAAAGTGTCCTCGGTCTGCTGTCATTAGGAGGCGGGTCTCCCGGTATCCGGGTCTCCTCATAGAAGAGTCGCTGCGCTTCAGCGGAGTTTATTTCAATCAGACTCTGGACCGAGAGCTTCTCCTGCTTTTGGACTGAACTTCACAGGACTGCTTCCTCCGGGATGGCCGCGTCGATTCTGGAGGTATGGAAAACACTGATGATCTCAGACCTGTGTATGCTTTCAGTCTGGTTTTATATCGGATTTCTATTCATATTTATAAGCATGAAGTAGCTTCGCGTATCGAGGAGGTTTGAATTAGCACTATATGGATGTTTTGTGCGTTATTGGTTTGCATAGACTTTCTTCTGAGTCCGGTGTAAAAGTTATTAGATAGCTTGTGTATGAAATTTAAAGTAGAATGAAAATAACTAATTTGATTAAGAAAACACTGAAATCCAGTCCATGTTGTCAGGAAGACTAAGCACTTAAATTCACAGTAAAAAGTAGGGTTTGCATTCTTTGAAAGTTCTTCAAAAACTTTTTATTCTGTAGTCCTTTAGAAACCTTAATGGTGTTTAAGAAACTAGACACCAATACACTGATGTGAATAACCCATAATGAACCTTGCAGAGCAAAAAAGTAAGAGTTAAAGCTAAACCTAAACCTAAGATCCACTGAGGAACCTTTATTGTTAAGAGTACAATCAAAACAACACAATCAAAAAGCTTTCAAACTTATGACCAGATAGTTCAGCCTAGACACTGAATTATAAAAAAAACTAGGAGTCTAGGACATAAAACTCTTGTGGCAATGGTTTTGGATGTAGGCATCAAATTTAAGCTCCACGCGGTAATGGAGAGCAATTAACCTGGAAACGGGAGCAAAACCTTTGCCAAGATGAACCGCACACACTCAGCGGGAAATATCATCACACACACTGTGCCTTACTCATTCATTTATCATCACTTCCCAACGGAAAATAGGGCAGACCACTGCCATTCCAAATGAAGCGAAGTCCAACCGTAGTCTGTGACTGTAAGGTGATGTTTGGACTCTTAAGTTAGGGTCGTGGGAATCCTAAAATGCCAATCTGCTTTTTAATTTAACAAACTGAGAACTTTTTGTCATTCCGTATTGAATTACTCAAAGTTGACTGTAAACGTGGTTACCACATGTTTTTCTGTGGCTGTGTTCATGCACTGGCATAAACACTTCGTGCTTGGATCAATGCGAGAATAATTGACCATTTTTTATCTCTAAATGTTGTATTCCTGTGCATTTGTTCAAATGCACAGCTGACACACATTGATTGACAACACAATTAGAGTATTCTAAACCAAACAATTGTTTGTTCTTCCAAACAATATCATATTGTCGCCTGTTTTTCACAGACAGATGGTCACTATAGAGATGTAAACATGTTAAACAGGAACTCCATGTGTGGTGACATTAATTATTGTGTTGTCAACGCTGGTGCATATTTCTGTCTAGACTAATAGCGCAGGAAGGATGTTTGCACAACTTCTCTTTTATGCTAGAGAACATCATGATGGCTACAGTCAAACCAAAATTTATTCAGACACCTTCAACATTTCTCACATTATCACAGTTTATTCGTTATGGTTTAGAAAATGGTAATACAATATGAGAAGAACTCAAAGTTAAACTGTGTCAGAACAAATTTGTCTTGATAATGTCAGATAAGGTAATGGATTACAATCAACCAAAAAATGATTCAGTTGTTTAATTTAAGTATTAGATAATACCAGTTTCGCTCAACCAGTTACCAAGCAATGCTTAATTTTGTTCAGTCTGTGTGTAAAAAGGTCATATTAGCAATTCATAATCAAAGTGTCCAAATTTTACTGGTAGAATTTTTGGGTATATTGTATCACAGCTCACTTTATTTCTCTATCCTCACTTGCATAAATGAACTATAGTGTCCTGCACCCACTAGTAAAGTGGTGTCTGGATAATTTTTGGTGTGACTGTATTTAAAGCAACATAGATTGCGTTCTGATCTCTTATTGTCTTCTCAGGAGGAAACACGTTATGGATCCAGTCCCTTGGCTATGCTAACAGCCACCTGCAACAAGTTTGGAAACACCAGTCCAGTCCGAGACTCCGCCACGCCCGGCAAACCGGGAAGCACGGTACCAGTTAAGAAAGCCTACAGCATGACTTCTGAACTCCAGAGCCCTAAGAATAACGTGCGCGGCAATGAGGGCGTCGCAGACTCTTACAGCGGCTCATTTAGCTCCGCAGGGGGTTTGCTAACCCCGACTGGCAGCCCTCCTCCTGCTCCCACGGGAGCGTACGGCTCCGAATACAACCCGTTCTCCAGTTTCCAAACCTCCAGTGCCTCTCAGGACCCTTCGCTCCTGGGGACCAAAGCCACAGCGGACTGCCTGGCCAGCGTCAACACCTACTTGGACATGACGCATCCCTATGGCTCCTGGTACAAGGGCATCCATCCCGGGATCACGGCTGCTCCTGCAAACGCAACATCTTCTTGGTGGGATGTCCATACCAACTCAAACTGGCTAAGCGCTGGACAACCTCAACCTGAGAGCCTCCAACCCGTCGCTCCTCAAGCATCCCTCAATTCCCAGATGCCTAGTTACACTCCCGATTTTACGCCTTTAAATCCGGCGCCATATCCGTCTGTTGGCTTGAGCTCGCTCCAGTCTTCCCAGCACATGCTCCCTCAGGACATGTACAAGCCCAAACCCGTCCCAACTTCTGGAATCCTGGACAATTCCATGGGGCTCAAACCGGCTCGGGGATCTCCCGGATACACCGGCGGATCTACAACCGGAAGGTCTACTTGCGATTGCCCAAATTGCCAAGAGTTGGAGAGGCTTGGCGCCTCGGCTGCATCCCTGCGCAAGAAACCCGTCCACAGCTGCCACATTCCCGGCTGTGGGAAGGTTTATGGCAAGGCTTCGCACCTTAAAGCCCACCTGCGTTGGCACACAGGCGAACGACCCTTCGTCTGCAACTGGCTCTTCTGCGGAAAGCGGTTCACTCGCTCCGACGAGCTGGAGCGCCACGTCCGCACCCACACTCGAGAAAAGAAGTTCACTTGTCTCCTGTGCAATAAGCGCTTCACGAGAAGCGACCATCTCAGCAAACATCAGAAAACCCACACAGAAGCCAGCCTGCAAGGGAAAGGTCCGGAAGAAGAGGCAGAGCCCAGAGCAACCGAGGAACCGACGGATTCCGGTAAAGTGGCTCCTCAGGGGCCCGCCGGTGGCATGCAGGACCCAACGGTTGGCGGAGACGAAAAGAGCAGCACGGGGAACGGTGTGGACGGCAGCAGCGGGCTGCTGGAGATATAAAAGCGCTGTGTGAGGAATCGGATGAAGACTCTGACAAGTGGAGCTACTGTTGCATTGGTGCTAAGCTGCGTATAAAAAATGAAATCCTGTGTTTTATTATGCAATCTGTTTTTAGGAACTAGTCGAATGTGCTCCACGGAGAGCAGCGTATCATGAACATTTTCTAGACTTGGAGAAATGAATTACACTACCAGTCAAACGTTTTTTAACAGTGCTATTTTTGATGTTTTTAAAGAAGACTTTTCTGCTAACAAACCTGTATTTATTTGATTCAAAGTACAGCAAAAACTGTACAATTTTGAAATATTTTTACTATTTAAAATATCTGTTTTCTATTTGAATCTATGTTAAACTGTAATTTATTTCTGTGATCAAAGCTGTATTTTCAGCATCATTACTCCAGTCTTCAGTGTCACATGATTCTTCATAAATCATTCTAATATTCTGATTTGCTGTTTAAGAAACATTTATTATTATTATCAATATTTAAAACAGTTGAGTACATTTTTGTCATGATTTGTCTTTAATGAATAGAAAGATCCAAAGATCAGCCTTTATCTGAAATAAAAGCTTTTGAAACATTATACACTATATACCATTCAAAAGCTTGGAGTCAGTATTTATTTTTTTTTTTTTTTGAGGGGGTTTATATAAATTAATACTTTTACTTAGCAAGGATGCTTTAAATTGATCAAAAGTGATGATAAAGACATTTATAATGTTACAAAACATTACAATGCTGTCCTTCTGAACTTTCTATTAATCAACAAAACCTGAAAAAATTATACTCATCCGTTTTCAACATAATAATAATAATAATAATAATAAATGTTTTTTTTTTGAGCAGAATATTAGAATGATTTCTGAAGGATCAAGTGACTGGAGTAATGATGCTAAAAAAGTTATCTTTTATCGCAGGAATAAATAACATTTAAAATATATTTTAAATAGAAAACAGTTATTTTAAATAGTAAAAATATTTCACAATTTTACTGTTTTTGCTGTACTTCGGATCAAATAAACGCAGGCTTGGTGAGCAGAAGAGAATTCTTTAAAAACATAAAAAATCTTACTGTACACGTTTGACTGGTAATGTACAAAGAACATCAGACACATGTTTGTCTGGAGAGGCCTACATTTTGGGGAGTATTTTTAAACGTTTTAATGTCTACAAATTATTATTGAATTATTTCTTATTCTCTGTTTTAGATTGCTTCTTTTTGACAACTTTTAGGGACGGCTGTTTTTGAAGCCCAGCTTGAGTTTCTGTCAGCAGAGCATCTGACATTCGGGCTTTCGATCGATGCACATTTCGTCCTGTTTTTATTTAATTCAAATTGATTTCTTTTATTTTTGTAATCCTGAATGCTTTCTTGAGGACTCATTACTTTGATAAAAACTGATCAGGACGTAATCTTCAGTTTAGGCTGCAAAGAGGCAATCTGGTGTACAGTGAATCGTTTCTTTTATTTCATTACTGGTCCTGTCGCTTGTCATTGTTTTATTTAATTTCCTATTTACATAAAATCTAATTTATGTTTTAAATTATGAGACAATGTTGTGTTTCACTGGTTTTGCTGAATGGAGGTAGACCATGAAGCGAGTCATTTATGAATAAATTAAATCTTCTCATTCATGTGATGGTTTTATTTATTTTTTTATTTGGATGGATTGATTTAAAGTTCTTTTGACTCTGAATATTATAAGCAGATTTTTAAAACAGAAAACACTGAAGACATTATGTATGGAATATCAATTTTGGAAGTAAAATCCTAAATAATCGTGGAAATAAGATCAGTGGGCAGATTTCCATGAACTGATTACAGTAAAAGTCAAACTTAAAGCATATACAGCAATTTAGTTAAGCATTTAAACCACCATACTGTATGTGGCTGTGCAAAGCAGTAGAGTTTTACATTTTTAATGTTTATTTGTTTGACAAAAATTTTCAAGAACATCTCGGGTCCTATTTCACCCTTAAATCAAAAGAAAAAAAATATTACGCTTAACCAAAATTTAACCTAATATTATTAGGACCATAATTTTAATTTTTAGCACATTTTCCCTCAAATTATCATTACTGTAATACAAAAAAAAAAAAAAAAAGATGGTGTTATCATTTATTTTAATATATGTTAATTTACATTGTTTACGGTTATGAGAATTGATGTTTTGTATTGGCAGTACAGAATAATCATTCAGAGGCGTTACAGTAATGATGAATTGAAGGGGGATCGCGATGCAAAACATCTCAATGAACCTAATTAGCTGAAATTATCTTAATTCTCTGTATAAAAATATTGAATTTTGTGTCTCTTGTCATTTTGGGTTGAAATATGACCTGCAGATGTTTTCATGACATTCCTTCACATTTATTCATGATGCATCTGTTTTTAATATATTAAAAAACATATCTGCAACCATCTAAATAACCAAAAACCTGCATGCTGCGGATACAGAAAATACTGAAATATTCACGGTTTGTGTAAAAAACAACATCTTTATGTTCAGCCAAATGCCATGTTGTGAGGTTTGGCCTGAAAATGCTTATATTTCAGTATCACACCAGCATATTGAATCCAGAGACGCTGCATGTGGGATGTCATAAATCAAATGTTTGATGCTCAGAATAAGTTGACCACAAAGTGTGAGCAAAAGCTTTTTTCTCCAGAAATGAAGTGTCATTGCTTTGAATGTCTGGCCCGTGAGTAATGGATCATGAAGGGAAAGAATATAAAGCCAGATAAGTTTTCCTCGTGCCATCAAGCTCCCATATACTCCTCACGATCTGAGTTTCTTTGAGTTTCTCTGCTCTCTGCTCTCTGCTCTTCGCTCTTCGCTCCTGCTCTGTCATTCGTACTGTCTTACGGCTCAACAAATGCTTTAATTAGTTTTTGCAGCAGCACAAACAAAGCAGAGCTCTCAGTCACACAAAGAGTCTCTCAGAACGCCACTCGAGGAAATTAAACCTCCCCCGCTGTCTGCGAGGACCAATTACCCCCACCGGCCCCACCGCCGGACAATTACCCCACATAACGGCCAGCACGGGGCAGGAGATGACCGGTGGAGACGACTGACCACTAAAAAGAGGAAATGATGCACTGAGGATTTTTCCATTTTATTTAGTTATTTATTTTTTTATGTATTTATTTTATTGCAGTGTCTGTTCGGAAGCATTTGAAAAATATTTTAAATATTTTAATTTTTTCTAAACCTTATATTTTTATGAAGTTTTAAAAATGTCCCACATACATTGAGAGAATGTTCCACATTCGGAATCTTAAGTGACAAGAAGGTGTCAACATGTTTGAATATGGAATTAATTTTTTTTTAATTTTATTTTATGTTTTTTTTATTTTATGAGAGAAGAGACTCCTTATACAGTGAGGGTTATTTTTTTATTTTTTTATTATTATTTTTCTTTTATTATTACAGTGCTTGTGAGGAAGCACTTGAAATTTCTCTTTTTATTCTTTATGATTTTTTTGCAATTAATTCAGCTCAGGTGTGCATTATGTTTTTTTTTATATTTTTGTTTTTTATAAACCTTATTCTTTTTATGAAATTTAACTTTAAAGTTTTAAAATTTCCCACTTATATTTCTTTCTTTCTTTCTTTCTTGTTTTTATTCTATTTTATGAAAGAAGAGACTCCTCATACACTGAGGGTGTTTTTTTGAGGGTAGTATTTATTTATTTATTTATTTTATTTTATTTTATTTTATTACAGTGCTTGTGAGGAAACCTTTGAAATTTCTTCTTTTTTTATTCATTACAATTTTTTTTCAATTAACTCAGCTCAGCCTTATGCATGTTATCTATTTTTGTTTTAAAAACCTTTTATTGTTATGAAATTTAAGCATAATGTTAGGTAAGTTTGAAAATTTCCCACTTATATTCACTGAAAAAAAAGATCTTTTAATGTTGCAAATAAAATAAGATTATTGGTGTACATTTTGCCTAATGAATAAATAAATGCTATCTCAGTTTTCATACCTCAAAATTTCACATTTAATTCAACGTGTTACTTTGTAATTCTTTGTGAAATCTAGCCATTTCTGAGTGCAAAGTACACACCAGTTTTTCTTTCAGTGAATTTTGGCTTCAACAAGTTTGCATACAGAATTGTAATTACACTTTTTCCTTTTTATTTGATCTTTTATGCAGTAAAGATTTTGAAACACAGCAATGGGCTTTTCCTGCATGAGATCAAGTCTGTGTGAATTATAAAAATGACGAGATGCAGGTGAAAACTGCAGCAGCAAAAGCTGTGAGATCCGGAAGCATTGCACACATCACAGACTTTATTTCTATGATCAAATGCATGCATCGCCCCTCATACAGTGTGCTCTCTTCTCATCGACTCCTCTTTGACTCGGGATGTATGGTTCTAATTTACTGGCTCTAATGAGCTGGAGTTGAGGTCAGCTGGTATAAAGCATCCCGGGGCCGGCTCTGTCATCAGGGCCTGACATGTTTATGGTGGTCTGAAGTGGGCTGGCGGTCGCGTCCGCAGCTTTAAAGGCCCGGCCGGGCGGGTGGAGGGTTGGGTGGGGTGTGCGTCCGTGGGTGGGGGTGTAGGAGCTTTATATGGGGGGTACAGGAGGGTCCGTGGCTTCTGACTATTATTTTTGAACTTTTATACTCCCCTGTGGTGGCGGTAACCTTGTTTTATTTTTGTACCTTTATGTTGGAGGGGAAAAAAAGGAAAGACGAGGATCTGCCTCGAGTGAAGCCATAAAAAGATAAATATACTCAGGGCCATGAGAGAGAGAGAAAAAGAGAAGAAAAAAGAAGATGACAGGAAAAGAGGGAAGCACGAACTCCTCCCGTTCGTCCCCCTCAAACGCGACTCTCAGATGGTCAGTGGATAAATACGAGCTTGAGTTTTACTGTTTCTTGCGCACAAGTTGGTGTGAGTGGATGCAATGCTGTTGCTAAGATGTTCAGAGGGAGTTTAGTCTTTCTTTAGGTGCTCAAGCACAAACAGTGTAGGATAACTTACTTACATTATGTTAAAAATCTGGGTATGATCGTGGTACGGGTAACTGGATTCAATATAATTCACCAAAAATAAAAAATAAAATAAATTAAAAAATAATAAGTCTCAAACATTAAAAATAAATAAATAAACAAACATGAGAACTTATTTAAAAAATGTTTTTAAAAAATAGAGAAAATATTTATTACTGTATTTCATTTTTTTTTTCATTAATTGTACATTTTATAAACAGTATTTTTGAAATAAATGTAATACCATTGACACGTATTGTATAAAAGAATCTGCCAAAAAAGTAAATGTAAACACCCTTATGAAAAAACTGACTTAACAAAATACATATTTTTTTTACTAAATATATTACAAAATATACTTTTTTTTTTTCATGAGTGTCTAAAATTTGCGTGCATGTTCATGATCCTAAATGAAAAAAAAATCACAAAATATCAAGAATAAAATACATCATCCAGTATTTCTGACAAACCAAAAAAAAAAAAAAAAATGTCCTTAATTGGATTCAGTATAATTCCCCAAAAATCACACTTTGAAAAACATATCAAATCGGATAAAAACAGTAAACCTTTATTTTTGAATAGTTCTCATTACAAATAAATGAATGCTATGCAACACTATTTTTAACATTTTTAAAACATTTAAACAGAAGAAGTTAGGAAAAGCACGTCTGTGTTTTCCTGAAGCTCGGTCAGTAAAAGTATGGCGCTCGCAACACAAGATCATGCGTTCGATTCCCAGCCAAATTGTTCACCATCAACGTAAAAAAAGCATCTGCTAAATGCATAAATGTAAAAATAAATATATGAGTATATATACCCATATATTTCTTTTTACATTTACGCATGAAAAAAATTATTCATTGAATTTACAAAATTTTTAAAAGTGGTTGCAATCAATTTATTTTAGCTACATTTAAATAAACAAATTTAGTTAACTAACTTTCAAATAAAATGTAGCTAAAATAAATTGTTTGCAACCACTTACCCCAAAAAAAATTAGTATAATTGTCAAAAACATATATTTTTCAAAACTATATGTTTTTGGTGAGTTTCTGTGCAGCTGCCATTAAGCATGAAATTAATAATCATAACAGATTTTTTTACACACATTCCATGAGTGTCGAAACTTTGCATGCATGTTCCTAAATAAGAAAAAGTCACAAAATATCAAGAATAAAATCATAGGTATTTTCAACAACTCAAAAACTGAGGCAAATTGACCCGCAAGGGTTAAAACTAAAGTTTTAGGGTTTTGAAACCCTCTAAAGTATGAGCAACGGAACCAGTGCTGCTCGACTGAACAAACACCGCTAATTAAACAGAACTGTGTTTGCATGCATTTGTAGCTGAATGATTAAATGTTAAAAGTTTGCCTTCTGTCTGATTGTTTGTAGTCGGTAACAATGGCCCTCACACTCATCCACAGGCCTTTATTTACGCCCTCGGGACGCCCTCGGGAGCGGGAGAGGCAGATTTCCACAGGAAAGGGCGCAGGTGTGCGCAGGTGAGCGCCTCATTGTTTTAGGGCCGTGACGCCTCGGGCTCTGCTGCGTCTAACAATGGCTGCAAAACAAATGATGAAGGAGAAGAGGAGAGAAAACCAGGTAACCTAAAACAAGAAACTGAGGTCAGGGAAGGTCAGATGGAAAACTGATTAAGAAAAAGGAAAGAGAGCATTCAGTTTGGCAACACAAATGAAGATTGATCATCATTAGCTCATTTAAATTAACTGCGTTGGCAACGGTTTGGTGAATAGAAGCACTTATCTGAGCCTTTACGGGCTCCAGTCTGTAACTGAACTCGCTGGTGCCCTGAAATGTATCAAACGCACCACTAAATGGACCAATTCTGTTTATAGGAACTGTGGGCAGGCTGTGGCAGACTCCATGCCCCTGTAAAAAGATAATATGTTCCCTATTAAATGTCCCCTGGATGACAAATTGCTTCCAGAAAAAAAAAAGAAATGGAAGTTAGGGAAATGAGCTGTGACATTTCAAAATAGACATCCACTCTTAATTCCTTGAGTTTATAATTCTAGATGTTTAATACTTCCTTGTTGTTACATTCGTCTATTCACTTAATGAACATTTGACTTCTTCCATTCTTAGTGTGTAAAGCTACGAAAGTAGTTTTTTCCACATTTATTTTGGAGTTTTTGCTTTTTCAAAGAGCAAACAAGTGCAAAACTGCGATAAATATAACATTTCAAAACCTTTTTGATTGTTTCTGCCACAGAATAAAAAATAAAAAAGGTAATTGTGACCTTTTTCTCTCACAGTTCAGACTTTTTCTCACAATTCTGACTTTTCTCTAATTCTGAGAAAAAAAAAATCTGAATTGCGATATAAACTCAGAAAAGTCTGAATTGTGAGATACACTGTAAAAAAAAAAAAATTGTTTCAAAAAGTTGTTTCAACTTAAAATAATTTGTTACCCCACTGACTTAATTTTTTAAGTTTAGTCAGCTTGAAATTTTAAGTTACTCAATGTTAATTTAAGGGACAACTCAAATATTTTAGTTGACTAAAGTCAGCGGGGTAACAAATTATTTTAAGTTGAAACAACTTTTTTTTTTTTACAGTGTATAAACTCATGATTTCAAGATATAGACACAGAATTGCTGGTAGAAAAGTCTGAATTGTGAGATATAGGCCCGGTTTCACAGACAGGGCTTAGACTAAACCAGGATTAAGCCATTGTTCAATTAGGACATTTAAGTCATTTTTATAAACATGCTTAGAAAAAAACCTTTACTGGTGTGCATCTAAAGACAAAACATCAGTCAGTGCAAGTTTCTTTCAGTTGAAACCACTCAGATTTACATTTTAGGCTTAAGCCTTGTTTGTGAAACCAGGGATAAAGTCATATATATCTTTTTATTTTTTTATTTTTTTTATGGTGTAACAAAATGCAAGCTTGTAAATATTCATTCATGCAAGTATAAACTAAAATAGTATTAAGATTTAAATTACTATTATAACTTATGATAATAACTAATAGCAATATTAATAAATAAAGAGATAAAACATATTATCGTGACTACTGTCAGCCATCTAATACATTGCAGTAGGCACAGGCCTATAACTGTCATGTTCTAATGCCCTGAAATAACATATTGTCAGTTGTGTACTTTTGTAATTTTTTATTTTTTTTTTTGTCTCAGCATTTTATTTCAACATCATTTATAAAACAGTGGGACAACATTACAATTGTAGGCTACATCCAATTTTTAAACGCAGCATTGGCTTCCTTTTAAAATGCAGCCCAAAGTATTAGAAGAAGACTTTTGAAAACTGCATAAACAAATGTTCAGAGAAATTAAAATTTGATAGGAAAATAGCTTTAGAGTGGGCGAGAGAGAGTGAGAGAGAGCAAGAGAGAGAGAGAGAGAAATGGAAGGATGTTGAAGTGAGTGATTTGGGTTGGCAGGGTTCTGGTGGAGGAGTGTGGTGGTTCTGAAGTCCTCCAGAAAGAGGCGCCAGTGTGTCCAGCAGGGGCCCTGACCATGAGCCACTTCCCCTCGTCCCAGGTCACGGCCACAACGCCCCCCTCAACTCACCCGCTGGCAGGCCGAGGGCCGCTGCCACCGCATGCTTCTTTAATATCCAGCAGAAATTGAAATATCTTTGTGGGTTCGCACACAAACACATCATGCACGCCGGCATATAACCCGATACACACATGCATGCGCGCACTCAGACACAACTGTTTGGCATCATGCACGCTGTTGCACGCACACACAAGCACGCAGACTTTGCATGCATTTGCGCGCACTCACCACCAAAAATAAATATATAAACTGAAATCATCTCATTCTCTCATTTAATGCCAAGAGTGGTTAGAGAGACATTTTAACATGATGTTACAGCACGTAATGGGAGGACGAAAAATGCTCAACGCTGCACAAACCAGTTTGGCTTCTAATAGCAAGACTGACTTTAAACAACTGCAACGCTTGACCTAGTGTGCGCCGCGTTACGCCGGGCGGAAGTGTGTTTATTTGAGCGCCGGTAACTTAAAGCAAACTTTTACTGCAAAAATATACGAGGATAGCAGTGGAGACAATCTTCATTCAGTCTGTTAAAGGGTTCTAGTTCAACAATAAAAATGCTTGACAGGGCAGAGCACACATTTGGAGAACTTGTTATTTGTGTTTTATTATATGAGTTGACATCATTTAAATTATGCGAATGATTAAATAGAAGTGATGAGTATAATAAAAACATCAAAAAATGCCACTGCTTTTACATTTATTTAAAAATATATATATATTGTTTTATATTATTTATGAAATGAAAAATAGCTCAAACGTCTGATTAATGTTATTGAATAAGACTAGGGTTTTTAACCATGGATCCATTGACTCTTGTGGGTCACTGAAGGTACATACAAGAAGATTCGTGAAGCATAAAGTACTTTTTAATGTTTAGTATTATGAAGTCTTAATGAAAACCACTATTTCTTAAAACTGAAGTTGGCTGAGAGACATTATTTGTTTAGTTTGTTAACTTAAACTCAAACTACATGGAAAAAACTTGGTGTAGATGCAATTTTTACAAGTAAATCGCAAGTAAATTTCACAATTACAAAGAAACAGCACGTAACACATTGAATTAAACATGAGAAAAACTTAAATCGTTTTTTTTTTTTTTTTTGTAAAATCAATCATCTTTATTTTATTTACAACTTTGAAATATATATATATATATTTTTTTTTTATTTATTTATTTATTTATTTATTTATTTTTTTTAACCAGGTAGAACCATTTAAAAAAACATTTTTACTTTGTTACTTTTACACTGTTACCTGAAATAAAAAAAATACAAAATTTCAGCAAGTTATCAATCCAATGTCTCTCATTTTTATTCAGTTTAACTTGAAATAGTAACATAACATACTAAAGCTGAAATAAAAAATAAATAAAAAACATATTTTAAAAAGCAAAAGCTAATAAAAATGGCAAAAACAACAAAATTACTAAAACTCAAACTCAAATGGAAACTAGGCTAAATATAAACATAAAAACTTAAATATATCAGTGGTACTAAAATAACACAATAAGGCCACTGCAATATTTCAGTTCCACCCAGTCTAAAATGATGTTTTGTTTCTTCTTTCAGAAGAAGAAGAAGGAGGTTTGGTCTCTTACATTCATGTAGCATGATGCATGTCAAGATGCATGTATGGAGAGGCGATGTGTTGTTGAGGGACGTACTGAAATTAACGCGCGGCTCATCCTGCAGTTAGTGTGAGCCCATAATGACGCTGATCATTACAGATGAGAATTCCCTTAAACAGCCTGGGTTTGGATCCGGAACGCTCCACTCCATCTCTAGAGCCACCAACCGCCGCTGCCGCCAAAAATAACACAGCAGCGCCACTCCAGCCCGCGCCTCACCACAGAGCGGCCCGCCGCAAGAGCCGGGATCAAAACACACACAAAAAAGGAAACACAGCATATTGGGGGAAGGAAAAAATTGTTCATATAACTTTACTCGACTTCTTATAAGATACACAGAATCTGCTGATGATTTTGGCTCCTGGCGAAGCCACAAAATCGAATCTACAGACGGGGCCAAGGCTGCTGTGTGTGTGTGTGTGTGTGTGTGTGTGTGTGTGTGTGTGTGTGTGTGTTGTGAGCTCGATGGAGATTTGATGAAATAAATTGCCTGCAGTGGTGGTTTATAGTAAAGTCATTCAGCAATGGCAATTACTTTAATAATTCAGACGGCAGTGAACAGCTCGTCAAATGCTCAGATTAAAGCTTGATAAATGAGACGGTATGGCACTGCTACAGCCAAAGATTTATACATAGAAATGTTATCATTTCCAATGCATTTTTCTGCTCCAACACATATTATAACTTCATTGTGTGGAACGCTGACCAGGGATTCATTGTAGTCGACAAAAGGGATGCGTTTAATTAAATGTTTACTCTGTGTAAATATTTAATTAAGCTGAGAAGATGTTTATTTCTATGTGCATACTATGTTGTAGTGAGATTAAACTAATGGCCCATGATAAAAAGTTGGTTTAGCAGTCATTTGAAATGAGGGCAGGTCAATGCTGCCCCTCTGAGGAGACATGAGAGCTGCACATAAAGAATGAAAGAAACAACAAAAACTTTGCTTTCAAAAAAATTGCATATCTTAAATAATAAAAATATGTAATGTGCATTTCCTGAAGAAAATCCGGTTTATTATGCAAGGGCGTTGTTGTGATTGGATGAGATTTTGCTCATGTTTTTTTGCTGTAGGGCTTTTAGCGCGTTGCTATGCGGTTGTTGAGCTGTTCTGATTGGTTTTCGCGCGTTGCTATGCGGTTGTTGGGGTGTTCTGATTGGTTGCTTACCTTAATCAAAAAGACCCCAATGTAAGTTTCTGTGATGTGGCTAGGATGGTTGTTGTTACCATAGATATGTATATGTATGTATGTATATATACATATCTATATGTGATCCTGGACCACAAAACCAGTCATAAGGGTCCATTTTTTGAAATTGAGATTTATGCATCATCTGAAAGCTGATTAATAAGCTTTCCATTGATGTATGGTTTGTTAGGATAGGACAACTATTTGTCTGAGATACAACTATTTGAAAATCTGGAATCTGAGGGTGCAAAAAAATCAAAATATTGAGAAAATCACCTTTAAAGTTGTCCAAATGAAGTTCTTAGCAATGCATATTACTAATCAAAAATTAAGTTTTGATATGAAGAGTTAATTTGCAAAAACAGATAACTCTGTTTTTAACAATTTTCAAAAATCGTGTTTTTTCATCCGATTAATCTCAATCAAACTGCAGTTGGGTTAGTTTGAATGGGTTAAAAAAATAACTAATAAAATACAGCTGACTAACACAATAAAAACATGATAACATTAAAAACATGATTTTTGAAAATGTAAAAAAAAAACACACAAAAAAAAACGAGTTATCTGTTTTTGCAAATAAACTCTACATATATTTACGGTAGGAAATGTACAAAATATCTTCATGGAACATGAACTTTATTTAATATCCTAATGATTTTTGACATAAAAGAAAAATGTATAATTTTGACCCATACAATGTATTGTTGGCTATTGCTACAAATATAGCTGTGCTGCTTATGACTGCTTTTGTGCTGCAGGGTCACATATGGTTGTTACACCTTCTTCAGTGTTCAAAGTCTGAACACTTATAAAAGTAATAATAGTTTAATATTTGTTAAAATCACTAATTATGAACAATATACATGAGCTTTACGTGGGTTCAGCAAACTTCATTAGACTATTCACACATTACATTTTAGTCAAAACATTTAATCAACTAAACATAAACCACTAATTTAATAACACTAGACTGGGACACTTTTGTAAACAATACAAAGAAGAGGTTGAATTTTTGTCTGTTTATGAGCAAATAATTGTTTCTCCACTAGATGGAGCCATAGATGTGTATTTGATAAGCAGCTGGGTTTATCAAAAGTGACAGAACAAATACATGTAAAATAAAATATTGGAATTAAATGTCAAGTATATAACTTTGATTCATTTTAGAATCACATGTACTTGAATTCTCGTGAAGTTGATATTGATTAGACACTAATGATGATTATGATGACGATCTGGTCTCCAAATTAAAGTTTTTATACTGAGCAGCGATTTTCTTTTATGTGGTGATTAAAACAGATTATTCATTAAGTTTTGAAGCCTAAATGTACAATTAATAGAAATATATTCAGTTTAATTTGCTCAGAATAAAGCATTCAACAGCCTCATGGTAAAATAAATAAATAAATAAATACAGGAAAGTTTCTCAGTCTCATTATTTAGGTGTAAATTATTGTTTTGATATTAATGTGGCGGCGTCGAGCGCCCCCTGGAGGAATAATCAAGAGTCAACAAAACCGTATTGACATAATTATTTAACATTTATAATATTGTCCGAGAATATTAGGTAACTACGTAGAGAAAGTAGTAACTAAATAATGTTAATTAAATAAAGAAATTAAGGAAACTAGGGGAAGAGGGATACAAGAAAGATATGTTAAATATAAGTAACTTAGTAAATAAACGACTGGAATGAATGTTATTTAATAATTAAATATTTTTGTGTTTTAATGGAAACCATTAGCGTTACATTTTTTCGCGGTAATGGAAGTGCTGGCCTACATTCAAACATTGATTTAAACACAACCGATTCCAGCGTCACATCGCATTGGCTTCCCATTGGCTGTGTTCGTCCGCGCTGCGTCACCTCATTGGACGGTGATCAACCGATGAGCGTCAGTCTGATCGCCCGTGACGTCACGCACTACTTTCAGTCGTCCGCCTGATTTATGTATGAATCGTTCGGACGGTGTGATCGCGAGGGAAAAGGAGGCGTAAATGAGCGATAACGAACGGAACACCGAACCGTTTGCGCAATTGCAGTTCTGGTTTATAACACGCGCTCTTTGGGACATAATCCGCGGGAAAACGCAGAAGCGCGCGCGTGTTTGTTTGTTTTAGTCGTGACTACATGAATGTTTGATTTCAGCACCAGCCCGAGGACAGCACGCGTTAGCATGTGTTTTTACTATAGTAAAACGGTGTAAACGGCAGTGTGTTGGAGATCAGCGCGGAATGGCATCGCGGTGGATCGCGTTCATCGCTTTACTGTGGGGTGAGTCCAACCTGCTCATGTTTAATGTCCATATAATCCGTGTCAATCCTCCAATAACAGTGAGGTAATATTATACTAGCATGTTTGTTTTTGTGGAGATGGTGCAATAATACCATAGTGGAATCTTTATGTACTACTATTAAAGTAAATATTAAGCTGAAGTACGTATTTAGTGGTGTGTGTGTGTGTATATATATGTATATCAAAGTAACATGGTAATACCATGTTGTCTATTGTGGTATTGCTTGGAGTAGCATGTAAATACCATTGTATAGGAATATGCTAATCATTCAAAGCTATGTTTCAATGTTTTTTTTTGGATATGTCACGAGAGTGTCATACTTACAAAATAGTAAATACCATGTTTTTTTGACATTTAACGGTTATACATTTGGCAGACGCTTTTGTTCAAAGTGACTTGAAGATATGTTTTAATCAGTTCATGCATTCCCTGGGAATCGAACCCACAACCTTGTTGTCGCAAGCGCCATACTCCACTGGAATATATTTTAAGGAAGTACCTTGTAAATGCATTGTGCTTTGGTCATTTGGTGTCATGTATATCAATGTACTTTGGTATTACCATCTGATAGAGTTTTTTTTTTGTGTGTGTGTACAATTCATTGATCCTGTGTCTATTTTAATTTTATTACCAATATTTGAAAGACTGAAACTGTGTTCAGACACACTTATTTGACCCTTCATTTTGGCATCGTCACAGGAGCTTTATGCAATGATTTATTGTATTATGCATTTGGGAGATGCTTTTATCCAAAGCGACTTATATTGCATTTAAAGTATTTTACCAGTTCTTGCTTTGCTTTGCCTAGGAATCGAACCCATGACCTTTGGCTTTGCTAGTGTTTGAGCAACAGTACTTTATTACAGTACAGCGATCCTTTCATTTCCACACGGTGTAATACTGACATCATAATGTACGTTTAAGCTGTGCAGGATTTCCAGTGGCTTGCTGCTCTGGTTGCGCTTTAATTACACGTCTGATCCGCTTACAGCTTCTGTTCTCTGGTCATTATCGGGGGGTGTGTGTGTGTGGTCACTTCCCATGAGTCACCGAAACTAGACTGACCTGCCAGAAGAGCCTGATAATAACCTTACAGAAATAACCGTAGTTTCCAACAAAAATACAGTAATTGTTAGTTACGGTCTTAACAGTAAGCTAGAAATACTTCTTTAAAAGAAATGAGAATGACAGACAGATTTCTTGCTTAATAAAAATGCGCTCTCCTTTAAATAGCAAATGGATTTGGAGTCACACTAGTTGTAGTAACCTGTCCTGCAGGGACTATATTGAGTACTATGGTATTTTGGGGGCGAAACAGTTTACACAGTGGTAAATGTTTGTGATGGAAGCATGTCAACACCTGTCTTGTTTTTCAGGTTGTGGTTAAACAGAAGAGGTGACATCATGCTTATGTCAACACTCAACCGTGTTACAATAGCCTAGTTTATCTGATCTTGTTTACATATCTGCATTCACAATCAGCAGTCAAACACTGAGTCACACAGACAGCTCACTAAACTGTGGGAAGGGTTTTGCATTGGATGCAGAAGTTTACCTCTTGCTACCTAGTGCGTCAAACCCAAATTTACCTCTGAAATTGCCCTATTTTATTGAATTAGTTCAGCATAAATATTTCAAATAAACTTCTTTTTTTTGGCGAGAAAATGAGTGAAGAAATGCTTCAGCTGTTATTTAACCTTGCTTAAATTTGCTGCAGATGCTGATATTTATATGATGAAATTGTAATGCTTGTAATGTAAGACAATGAGATCTTTATAACAGTACTGCAGGTAGGCCTAATTACATAAAATGATATAAATATCAGTGGTCACTCTATATCTCCAAAAAAAAATTCTTAGTAAGATGAGATTGAAATGATCCAAACATATAATGCAATGCTGATGGAGAGATGAAGAAATAAATGCTCCTCAGAAGATGTGAGATGAAGATCATTCCTCCGCTGAGGAACAGTGAAAGTAAAGCTCCTCAAAAGATCCTGATGATCAGATTTGAGACGCACTGATTTTACCAAAAAATGATTGATGGATAATCAAGTAAAGCTGAGCTGCTTCAGTCCAGTAAGTGTTCATCTGGAAATATGACGTTTACTTGATAAAAAAATCAGTCAAGATTTGACACGAGAAGCAGCAGCTGAAGCTGGACGCTTCTACAATTACACTAAAAGAGCTTTTACTGGATAAATAAACTCTAAACTATCAATCAGACAACAGAAGACATGGAGTAGATTGAGTGCTACAGGCTTAACAGCAAATGTTGATCATGTCGATCATTTAAAGGTCTTATAACTGCATGAATCAGATGTAATGCAATAGCTTTATATAGTTAAGAGTGTCTGGTTTATTTCTGGTTCCTTTAGCAGAATGAGTATGTAAATAACCCTCAGACAGGTCTGCAAAATGACTCACTCTATGAAAACGATGAGTTCAGCTGTGAGCTCACAGGTTGTAAAACATGGGCGTAGACTGTCAGAATGGCATTAGTGTTCATTACGCTGACCCTTTCATTCAGAGACGCATTACAACATGCTCAAACAAAGGGTGGGCATGAATAAACAATACGTGCGCCCAGTCCCGGGAATATGGGGCGGTATTTGACTGTGCCCTCGTTTAAGTGGGAATATTGTGCAGTGTGCTAATTTATTGATCTCATTCAGAAAACTGCTTTGCATGTGTTGATCCCTACTGTATAACAATTATTTCTTTTTTTATTTGTATAGCACCAATAAAACAACCAAAGTTGAAACGCTTTACACGTATACCAGAAATAAAACCATGACCAACACATATCACTACATACTGTATAAAACATATACCAGTTCAGATTGAATTGTAGAAAATAATTGCATAATTTATCACAACCAACCATTCTGGCCTATTAAAGATTTAATTTTCTAAAACTAGTTTCTGAGAGGTGTCAGTGAGGAGATTGAGATAAAATATGAAGAAAAATCAAGGTAAATATCAATATTTTTATTGTGTACTGTTTCCAATCAAGCTGTAATTTGGTGCAAATATGCAGAAAATGTTAAAATATTTTTTTAAGATTGTATTTAGACTGCATCAAATGCTGACTAGAAGATATGCAGTTTAGTTTCTAAAAGCAGCCTAGGTGAAGAAACACCTGTATATGTACAGTATGAACGATCACTGTGTGTGTGAATAGTTTTGTCTGTTCATGTCCTCATATATTGAGACTACAGATGCTTGAAAACACCACGAGCATCACATGTACTTCAGTAGGTGTGGAATAGATTAAATTAAATTTTTTGTACAATATTCCCATTTAAATGAGATGATTTGAGTGGAAATATTGTGCAGTGTGAGCTAATTTATCGACCTCACTTGGAAAACCGCTTTGCATGTATTGATCCCTTTGGTTAACCTTCAGACTGATTAACATTTGTTCTGTTTGTGTGTTAGAGTTCCAGTGCTGCGTGTGCCGTGAGGTCACTCTTCCGGCCGGGCCGCTGTACCGGGTCGCAGGTTTCTCGCTGTCCCTTCCCTGCGCCGTTTCTGGATATGAAGGACCGCGGACGCAGGATTTTGAGTGGTATCTGTACCGGGAGGATGCTGAGGGTCGGCAGATTGGTGTGGTGTCCACACGGGACGCGGGCTTTCCGTATGCGCCGTTCCAGGGTCGCGTGCAGGCCGGCGAGGTTCGAGTCGAGAGGGATTCGGGCGACAAAGCCAGACTGATCATCCAGAGGCTCCGTTCAGACGATCAGGGCCGTTACGAGTGTTACACGCCCAGCACTGACTCCCGCTTCCTAGGGAACTACAGCTCATCGGTGGTGGTCAAAGGTAGGTGGTAAATCAGAAAAAATGACAGATGAGTTGATGATGATGAAGATTATTTAAAAAAAATAATAATTTAAATGCGTGTGCTAAACTCTTATTAGGTGTTTCTGCGGGCCTTAAAAAGTCTTAATTCACCCATTTTATTTATATATATAATATAAATTATTTGAATGTAAATATTTTCAAAATATGTACTGTATGTGTGTGTATTTATATATACATAATAAATATACACCGTACACACACATTATGAAGACAAAAACTTTTATTTTGGATGTAATTAATCGTTTGACAGTACTAAATATTACATTTGTTTATAATATTATAAATGTTATGAAATATATTTTAATGTATTTATTATTAATGAAAAAATATTTTTAGAAAAATTAATAAATTATTTATAAAATTACTAAATTAAATATTATATTGTTTTTAATATTTTCAGTACATTATTTATCATCTTAAATAATGTTAATAATTTAATAAATTATTTATACAATTATACTTTTAATATCCTTACATTTTTAATATATATTTGTTATATATAGTTATTCAATATATATAATGTGTTATAATTAGCCATAGAATCATATTTAATTATCATATTAATATATAGATTTATAGTAATTTAATAAAGTTTTTTAATATACATTTTTATTTTTTATCTTAATATTTCTATAATATTTATTTCATGGTATGAGGAATCATCAATATATTATAGTTATTTTATATTTCATGACATGCTGAAATGGAACAAAACATTTTTATAAATGTGACCCTGGACCATAAAACCAGTCATAAGGGTCTTTTTTTTTTTTTAAAGAGCTTTTAGTCAAAAGATTGAGATAAAATATGAAGAAAAATAATGCTACATATCACTATTTTTATTGTGTGCTATTTCCAATCAAGCTGTAATTTTGTGCAAGTATGCAGAAAGTATGAAAATATTTTTTAAACGTTGTATTTATGATACATCAAATGCTAAAAAAAAGGTCTTAATGCATTGCTTTTTTATTTCTCTATAAAGCACTTACCACGGTGTAATTAAGGCCTTAAAAAGGTATTAAATCAGAGCAGGAAGTCTTAAATTCATGGCATTAAATGTTGCATGCATTGCAAACATTGAACATCGTCCTCTGTATTTTGTTTTTTTAATATCAATATCTAAGCATCCTTAAATCAGGATACTTTTACTTGAGATACAAATGTAAAATGTAAAAAGTCTTGAAAAACTGATCAAAAGTGAGTGAGTCTATTCTTTAAACAAGACAAAAATATCTGTTAGATATTTGTTCTTGTTTAATCATAAACTCACTTTTGATCGATTTCACACAAAACAAGACTGCTTCTCAAGTAAGAAAATCTTCAGAAATAATACAGATATACTGACAAAACAGCTTTTTTTAGCACTTTGTGTGATCAGAAGGTAGTAATATTTCCATATTTTAATGGTTTGGAGCAGAGCTGTCCAAGCCTTTTTGGGAAATTAATTACAAAGTAACAGATTAATTGGAAGTTGCATTTTCAAACTTTAATGTTTTGCTAATACAACTAAACTATTATACTGTTAACACAACTAAAATACAACGATTAGAAACGCGTAAAAGTCCTTTAGCAACGTCTTAACTGTACCTTCTTGAAACCTGCAGAAATCCTGTATATGAAATATAATTTTCCTGGTTTTTTTTAAACGTTCATACCATTTTCATCAAATATTTTAAAGCAGGATAAAGTAATAACACATTTTCTTTACACCTTGAATGAAATTGAGTATACACAACTTTTAATAAATAAATATAATTAAAAAGTGCTATTTCTTGTAATATGGTAAAACACATATTTCTTGGTAAATTTGGTGGCTTTTTTAAAATCATGCGTATGATGTTTTCTTTAGGTTTTGCTGTTTTAACATTTGATATAACCTATTGTGTCATGTCTTTAAATTGGACAAAAAAGCACATTTTAAAAATTACACCTTCATTAGTGTATCTGAGGTTTTTGTTTTGTTAAATTGCACTGATTAGACATTTGAATTCATGCTCCTCAAAAATTTCAAAAATAATTTTAAAAGACAAATTAGTTTTTTTTTTTTTTTTATAGACAGTTAAAACTATTTTCACTTCATTGACCCTGATTCTTACATATGAACATTAATTGAAAGCATTTTGTCCTTTATTTCCGCAGTGATTCCCGACACGCTGCTCATAACACACTCTCGCATTCTGAGCGGTCAACCTGTTATCGAAGGCACGGAGCTTCAGCTGACGTGCGCCGCGTCTGTCCAATCGGATCAGCACACTCACGTGTCCGTCACGTTCGGCGTGCGCAGCAGCAGGGGCCCGGAGTCTCTGGGTCACAACCTCAGAGAGATCATCGCCGTCGACCGCGAGCTGCGCGTGACGCCGGGCCACAGCGGCACCTACGGGACGAGATACCGGGACGGAGAGATCGCTGTGGAGAAGCGGAAGGGTGACGGAGGCCGGGATCTGTACGTGCTGAAGATGAGCGCTTTGGCACCGGAGGATTCTGGGTCATATTTCTGCGAGGCTGCGCAGTGGATCAGAGATCCGGATGGCAAATGGGAACGCATCGCACAGAGGACCATGGAGCTCGGGAATCTCACCGTTCAACCGCTTGGTTAGAAACATTTACATTTAGGCATTTAGCAGATGCTTTTATCCAAAGCAACAATAAAAGCAATACATTTACATTTAGTCATTTAGCAGACTTATTAATACTTATTTTATTAATAAGTAATATTACTTACAATAATATTTATAATATTAATTATAATAATATAATAAGTGTCTCGGTTAGCCTAATGCAGTATGCGTAGCAAGGTTTATTTTTTTATAATAAATAAAAAGAAAACAAGTGGATGGAATAGAAAAAGAATAGAGAACATTTCTTTATTATTTTTTTTTTTACAATAGAATAGAGAAATATTTGAGAACGTTAGTGTTAGAGGATAATTTTTACATAAAAAGAAAATAAGTACATAGGATAGGAAAAGAATAGAGAATAGAATAGAATAGAAACAACCTCTCTTATTTCATCTGATCTATTAGTTTATGTAAAATAACATACATAGCAACCCCTATAATCACGATTATTTTGGTCAATATTGTAATCACGATTATTTAACACGATTATGAGTGGGCCATATGACCAAAACTGCATATGAATGATTTATTTAACGATATCGATATATATCAAATATATATTTTCTGTAAATATGGTTGCTATGACATCTACATTTTAGAGACCAGCGAAATGTCACAATCCTCAATACCACAGCAGAGTATTAGTAACTAATATTAGTAAAATAAAATTTTTAAAAAGTTCTCAAAATTATTGAAAGTAATAAAACTGTCAGTAATAAAAAAGCAAAGGACAAATAAAATAGAATAAAAAAAAATACAATTGAAACAAAATGTGCTTGTATTCAGTTTAACAGCCTATTAATAATAAATTAATAATCAAATGTGAAATAAAACAGCATAGTTTTCACTGTAAGAATTAAACTTCATTTGTTTCTCATTAATGCTACAAAAGTCCTTCACTCAAGAGCAGCGAGTGATTTTGTCTGTCTTTTGTTGTTTGATTTAATATTAAGCTCACAGTCAGCAGCAGGAATATTAGGCTGCTGTCACTTTAAGAGCCGCACGCATCCAATTTACTGTTACACATGTATTTTCACTCTCAACTCTTTACGTCCATTTATTACATAACCTGTGAGGGTTTATGTGAATAATCGCACATTATTGACGCATGTATTTGATCGTTTAGGCGCACAACTTGCTAAAAGATGACTTCACTTGTCTGTGTTGTGTGAACATGAATAAATCTAATCAACTTAAATAAATCAAGCACGTCCCATTTTGCAAAAGTCACATGATTTTACGTGAATTGCACGTGAAATTATGGCTTTTATGGAGGAGCGAAAGCGCACCGCTGGAAAGGGGCGAATGGGCGCAATAACCGTTTTATCTCGATTATTGGATTTTCATAATCGTTGGAGACCGAAATCAAAATCTAAACTGTATTTCGATTAATTGCACAGCCCTAGCTCAGACGGTGTGAGAGTGCTGCTCTAGTCCTTATGAATATAATAACCAGTCTGTTATTGCTGTCTCTCCCCAGCGGAGACACTGATTGTGCGCTCTGTCCCGGAGGGTGGCGTCTCTCTGCGGCCCGGCGCGCCGCTCCGCCTCAGCTGTCAGGTGTCAGGTGTGGGTGCGTGGAAGCGCTCGGCGCTGCAGGTGCAGTGGATGCGGCGCGGGCCGGCGGGCGGCGTGGAGGTGGAGGTGGCTCGCGTGGATCCCGACGGCGTGGTGGCCTGGGGCGATGATCTCAGCCGGGCAGGAGGAGGCAGCATGGAGAAGGAGGCCGACGGGATCTTCTCTCTGGGCCTGTTCTCTGTTCGCCCCGCTGACGCCGGACTCTACCGCTGCGCCGTGAGCGTCTACGCCGGGAGGAAAACACCAGCACCGGAGAGTCCAGCCACGATCACACAGAGATCAGAGTGGGTCACCGTCAGCCTGAAGACTGAAGGTGCGTGAGGAAGTCTTTATTTACATTTAGTCATTTAGCAGATGCTTTTATCCAAAGCGACTTACAAATGAGGACAATGGAAGCAATCAAAATCAACAAAAGAGCAATGATATGCAAGTGCTATGACAAGTCTCAGTTAGCCTAACGCAGTACGCATAGCAAGGTTTTTTTTTTTTTTTATTATATAATAAATAAAAGAAAGCAGAATGGAGCAAGCTAGTGTTAGAGGCCTTTTTTTGCTTTTTGTTAATTGTATAATAAATAGTGCTGTCAAACGATTTAAAAAAATACGTTTTTGTTTACATGATATATGTATGTGTGCTGTGTATATTTATTATTTATATATACACACACATGCATGTATATATTTCAGTAAAATATGTTATGTTTATATATTAAATATATTTATGTAAATTATATGAATATAAATTTAGACATGTAAATATTTTCAAAATACATACTGTATGTGTGTATTTATATATACATAATAAATATACACAGAACACACGCATATATTATGCAAACAAACTTTTATTTTGGATGCGATTAATCGCAATTAATCATTTGACAGCACTAATAATAAATAAATAGAATACAAAAAGAATAGAGAAGCTAGTTTTTTTTGTTTTTTTTAAAGCAGTTAGTAATTGAACAAAGTTTTTTTTTTTTTTTTTTTTTTTTAAGAATAGAATTAGAACAGAGTGTGCTAGAGGGTCAAATAAATATGGAAGAGATATGTTTTTAGCATATTCTTGAAGATGGCTAAGGACTCAGCTGCTGGGATTGAGTTGAGCAGGTCTTTCCACCAGGAGGGAACATTTAAAGTGCCCCTAATATGGCTAATGAAAGATTCATATTTTGGTTTTGGGAGTCCCCAAGAACAGGTTGACATGCATGCAAGGTCAAAGAACACTTTCATTGTCTTTAATATGTATTTATTTTTACCTTATTTCCTCAACGACTCCCAAACGATTCGCTCAACGATTTATTTTTCCAAATCCCTAATTTGCGTGACGCTAATCTGCGGTGATTGGTCGATTGGTCTCATTTTCATTTCATCTCGCCTGTAATGTCTGATAAAGCAGTGTTTGTGCTGCAGTGCTGCTTTGTGTACAGCGTTACCGGGGAAACCGCTATTTTTAACGCTGCAAATGCACCTAGTGGCAAAGAATGAATTAGCATTTTCATTCAGACCAACGCTAAAAGACCAACAAGTGGGCGGCAATATGCTAATGTTTCATGTTGACGGCAACTAGAAATGGCTTTGGATTCGTTTTAAAAACGACTCGTTTCAATGATTCAGAGTCGACTCTTTCTTTTGAGAGACAATAACTTTATACACGGTGCTCTTTCAGATTTAAAACTTTGCAGGATGTTTTCATCGATGATTGTGTGCCTCTTTGGGATGGATTAGATGAACCCTTATGCCGTGTTGAGAGTTTATTAACGTAGCATTGTGTTTGTGTTCGTTCAGAGGTGCGTGTATCTGCTAGCATTGATTTGCCGCGCCGGCCGCTCCTGAAGCGCGGCAGCACCGTCACCCTGCTCTGCCACGTCTCTGTGGAAGCCAGCGGAGCTTCACGAGTCGAGGTCCAGTGGCTTCAGAAACCGGAGGAGCCGGCGAGGAAAGACGCCACGCTTTCTGAGGACAGCAAAGGCCGCCTCCTGGCGACTCTGACCCACGACGGCCTGACGCTCATCTACAGCAACGGCAGCGACATGAGCGTGGACCGCGTGTCCGCCGGCTGCTTCAGGCTGAGGATCTTCTCGGCCGCTGAGGAGGATCAGGGACACTATCAGTGTCGAGCCGAGGTCTGGGCGCAGGATCCGCGCGGCGGATGGTACAGCACCGGCACTGAAGCCCAGTCAGTGACCGCACACCTGTACCTGTACGCACGAGGTGAGTTATGATCAGATTAGTGAAAGCTGTTTCTGTACAGGAATAACCTGAACACTATTTAGTTCCCTTGCCAGAGGTTTTTAAAGATTTTGATGCCAAGGGCTCCCAAACATAACGACCCACTTCCTAAAATATTAAGGTTTCTATATATTTTATATATTATTTTAGATTTTATATTGTTGTTTTAAAATTTAAATGAATATATTTGTTTTATATTATATTTTCAAATTGTTAAAATACTATCTGGAAAATATTTACTTTTTTTTTTGGAAAAGAAAAAAAATGACATGCTAACCTTATTGTTTTCTTTTTCATACATATATACACATTTTTATATTAAAATACAAATATATTGACTATATATATATTAGCTATACATTTTAGAATAAAATATATTTTTCCGCTTTTTTTTTTTTCAATATAAATAATATTTACTTTTATATTTATGTTGTTTTTGTGCGCACATTAAAAATAAAAAATACAATACAACTAAAAATACATTTTACATATTCTTTTTTTCCTCAATTTTTTTTTAACCTTTTTTTTTTTACAAATATTTTTTTTTTTATATGCACACACACACATACATTTTAGAATACAATATATTTTTATTTCAAAATAAATGTTTTTTTTCCGTCCTTTTTTTCATGTGTGCACAATAAATTTGAAAGCACTAAAAAATACATTTCATATATTCTTTTTTTCTTAAGTTTTTGTGGACCCTATTTTGAAAAGTCCTGTTCTAGTGGCTTCCTCGTCAAAAATTCTTGTTCACCACAGAAAACGCATTTAGCCATAGCATGCTTGCGTGATCTGGTGTTGAACTGAAAGACTCATTATTGACATGTTTTAATTTCTTTTCTCCACAGTCACTGATCTGCTGCTCTTACCTCTCGTGATCGGCGTGTCGTCGGCGCTGTTCGTGGGCATATTGATTATCGCCACTGTGACGTGCTGCTTCATGAACAGACTGGCTAGACAGCGCTCCCGCATACGGAAGTAGGAAGTATGAGAGAGACTCTCATGGAAAAACATTCAATGACTTGAATGGAGCAAAGAAAAACGGGTTTTAAACAGGTTTAAGGTATTTTGGCAGTCTTGACATAATGTGCACTCACAATTGGGAAGGAAATCAGAACGATACTGACACGTAACGGATCATCACATTTTATTAATCCATATGTGGATGCTAACAGTTGCATATACACACATGCATGTAGATTCACTTCAAGCTGTGACATTGTGATTTGCACTGTTTCTATTCATTCCACTTTGACGAAGTTGAATATTAATTTCTCTGTGCGGTTGCTCAGAATGAATGAAAGGACGTCTGGACTAGAGTCTCAATGCAGGTATGTTTTCGAGAACCACTAATAATAAATCCACTGAATTATGAGCACGTTTCATAGCAGTGTAAGATCAACAGAATACTTGTTAGTATAAAACACTTTACGGCATGCCATATTTTTTCACCTTTTCATGTTTTGTAATGGAATGAAATGCATTGAATATCCTGAGCAGTTCCAGTGAATTGGGAGCGAATCCCTCTCTAGTGCACATTTGTTTATCAGTGACGTGTTCATAAAGTTAGTTCGTTGTTATGTTCTGCATTGTATATGGTGAATTTCACAATGAAATGTCTGGGTCAGATTTTACCCCAAAATCTAAAGGAAAAATTTTTTCTTTTGCATCTGTGCATTTTTTGTTTGTTTGCTTGTTTTTTAGTTTTCATAATACTTTCATGAAAATCAAGCTGTTTACAACCTAATTAAGTTTACAACCTAAATGGACATTGTGGGATGTTTGGCATAAATTCAGTACATCAAATACTAAAATACTGTAGTAATTGTTGTACTAATTGTACTTAAAATATCTAATAATATATTATTTAATATAATTTGTAATTAAAAAGCATTGAAAATTAGATTTTGAATTTCACAAAGAAATGTTTGGGTCATATTTTATCCCAAAATCTAAAGAATAAAATGCTTTTTACATTTTTATTTTTTTTTTTATTTTTTATGGGCATATCCCACATAATATTTTTACTAAGCAAATTTACAACCCAAATTTTCATTTCTATAATGCATTCTGTCTGGACATTGTATATTGTCATAAATTCAGTACAGCAAATAATTGTTGTACTAATTGTACATAAAATAATCAACCAATATATTATTTTTATAACTGAAAAAATAGTATTGAGAAAATTGCTTTTTTGCATTACACTAATGAAAATTGTGGGTGAAAAAAAAAAAAAAAAAAGTTTAAATATTATGGGAAATGCAGAAAGGCATCAAAAGACCCCACCGTTTTTATATTTTAGGGTCAAATACGCCCCAGACATTTCTTGCTGGGTTTGTCAGATTCATCTGAATACATTAAATATGATAAATATATATATGAATATGAATATTAAGTGATCAGAACCACTGAGTGAGAAGGTCTGAATAAGCTACGAGGAGTTAGGCAGTTAAGCATATTTCCTA
Source organism: Onychostoma macrolepis (assembly GCF_012432095.1). NCBI lineage: Eukaryota > Metazoa > Chordata > Actinopteri > Cypriniformes > Cyprinidae > Onychostoma > Onychostoma macrolepis. The sequence goes on from NC_081160.1 coordinate 32,602,401, forward strand.
AATGATACCTAGAGAATCAGACAACCACTTTACCTTAAAAAGACACAGAAGTGAGAAGAGAGAAGTTCATATAAAGATAAATGAAGTTGCTCACATAAACACGACTGGAGCTTTGAGTCCAGAGTCTACTTGAAATGCTGTTTATTAATAACGTTTGCCAGGATTTCCCACTGCACTTACAGGACCAGAGTGGGACATGGACCAAATCTTGTATGTTTGTAAATCATCCCAATGTTAAAACCTGTTTGGCGGTTTTATACTGTAATTTTACTGTTTTGTGCATCTGGGTCATTCCACAAAACAGGTGCCTTTGTGTCCCTCATTAACATGTAAATAATGACTCCAGCAATGAGTTTGTGTTTCCAGGTTAAAATATTGTGCTGTTCTCTGCCAAGGACCAGCATATGTCTCCTCTTTAATCAATATTTTATATTTTGATAGCTTTCTTGGAAAGATACGATCTAACATGCTCAAACCTGTGACTCTTTTTTTTTTTTCTTTTTTTTTTTTTTAAATATATATATATATAATGAATTATTTTTGAAAAATTGACATTTTAGCAATCTCATCCACTTATCCTGTTGTGCCACAGTTACATTTCACCATTTATTAATATTTATTCATTTAGCTTGAGATAATGTAATGCAATTAACACACTCTTTGTTTAATTTGCTGCTTTTTTAAATGGAAAGCAGCCGTTTCATAGAATGACCCGTCTGATAAAGTAGTGTTTTGTGAAGAAATGGATGATAGATGTACTGTTATTACTGATTCATTTTCTCCTATGCATTCACCAGAATATGGGTTAGATAAATGGACTTGAATCATTGCGATTGTGATGTGTTAGCGCAGATTGTTCTGCAGTCGCTCTCTGGGATTGTACTAATGTGAAAGCCACATTAACATGGAGAAAAGGGATTCTGTGTTTCTCTACTTATTTACAGTGTTCTGAGATCTGATTTATCCTCTTACGCCACGTGACTAAACGCTGAGAGCTGAATATTCTCTGGATATTAATCCTCTTGTTTATGGTCTGAAACCTCTCATCACGACATTCGTGCAGTTTTTCGGTTTCAGACAGCTATCTTGTTCTCTTTCATCATTTTAATTGCAGCGTTTATGCCAGAGGTGCACAAACTTTTTAAAACAAAGGGCCAAAAATCAAATTTGATTAAGGACTGTGGGTGAAAATTCCAAATATATTGTATTCAATTTTATTCAATTTTATAGAATTATTTTGTTAATATTTTTAATCAAATTGGTTTATATTGTTTGTTTGTTTTTATTTCAATGCAAAAGTAAAACAAAAATCTGTGTGTATAAGAAATGTTTAATCAAATTGGCTTAATTTTTTTTTTTTTTTTTTTTTTTTTCAATGCAAAAGTAAAACAAGTGTTTTTTTTTTGTTTGTTTTTTTTATCAAATTGGTTTATATTGTTTTTGTTTGTTTTTTTTCAATGCAAAAGTAAAACAAAAGTTTTTTTTTTTTTTTAATCAAATTGGCTTATATTGTTTTTTTAATTACAATGCAAAAAAAAAAAAAAATGTTAAAGCTCAAATATAAATTACAAATCAAGATATACTTCAATGGCTTGTTTTTTCCCCTCCTCTTCAGATGTGGCATGGCCAAATCAAAGGCCCTGGTTTGGGCATCTCTGGTTTACGCTGTGATAAAATGCTCAAAGAATTGTATGTTGTCAATCCTGCCTAACAAGACGACAAAAAACTCTGATTGTTTGAATTTGGCTCAGAGTTGTAGATTGGGAATAAATTAACAAGACTGGAAGCTCTCGCGCTCAGACACCAACATTTGTTGTCTTACCTTTTCATGTGCATTATATAATATGCAGTAATGCGGTTTTGTAACACTGTATGTTCTTGCGTTTGCCAGGTTTTGTAGTCAGTGGTTTTGTTGTCTGCTTTTATTTTGTGTTGATGGTGCTTGAGGTTCCTGAATAAAACACGTCCTGATATGAGATGTCAGATTGTTATTTGGCACACAGTAATGCACCGCTGCAATAATCGCACATGAAATCTAGTGTTGCGCTGTGGGTTTTGCACTCACACAGAATGCGTTTTTGCTTTCATTTGCTTTTTTTTTAACCCTTGTGCTGCGGAAAAACTTTTACCTAATTTGGTGTTTGTGGTCAAAAATGCCCAGCCTTTCAAAAATTGCTTGAAAATCCCTCACTATGCTGCATTATCTTGGATTCAGACAGTAATACTTAGTCTTTATATATATATATATAATGCATTATATTCAGAATGTACGCTGTAATGCATTATTTTCTTTCATAAGCAATTGTCACCAAAGATAGAATGAATTATATATTTGTTTTGTTTTTTAATGCATTGAAAAGATGCAACATTGTATAATAATGCATTAAAACTGTGGCTACAATTATTTATAATATCATATAATGCATTATATGGTGCATTACAAGGCATAATTAATGCATTACAACTACTTTAATTATGCAGTGTATATATAAAGACTTGGAGTAAAATGTTAGGATTCAATCTTTGTCATACTGCTTTCTTTTTTTATTTTTGTATTTCATTTTGAAACTGTTTGATCGTAGGCCTCATTGATCTGAGCTCATGCATCTCAGTTTTTGAGTGAACAAAGCATCATTTGTGGATAATTTTGGCAGATTATTGCCTACTGTTCGATTAATCATTTCCAAAAAGAAATACAAAACCTGTGCTAACTGAAAGAAAGATGAAAAGATTGAGTCCAGCATTTGGTAACAATAATATTGCATGGTTTATTCAAATCATTTTTGACCAGAAACACCACAAGGTGGGGGGTGGGGGGGTGGGATCCCTGAAAGTACAAGAATCATCATTTTTGGGGTTGAAGTCTTTATAGTGCATGTTTATGTATAAAAACAATGGAAAGTAGTGCAGAGGAATGAAAAGCGTGTTGTGTGTGAACGGCCCTTTAATTTTGCACGGTATTCTAATGCAGTGCTGACGTCATTAGCTTGGCAGCCTCTCCATAACGACTGCCAGCTTTAGAAATATTGAGATTTTTGCCATTTTCCTCCGAGGTTGCACTGAAAATGTATTCCTTTCCAAACTGCCGTCTGAAGTACTCTCGTCTCAAAAAACCGCATTCCTGAGGAACAAGAAGCACTTCTTCCTCCTGCGCTTAAACCACATTCAAAGATACTTCCTAGAAATAAATGCTTTTCAAAAATACGCTCATCTTGTTTCCCGTTCTCGCTCCTTTTCTGCTTCTGCTTCTGCACTGCTCTGGTTTATTCTTGAAACTTGCCTTTTCAGTATTAACAGGTTCTATTGCTCTCGGGTGTTAAACTGCTTGTGATGTTCCTCATTTCTAAGTTGCTTTGTTTTAAAGCTTCCGCTAAATGACAGCATAAGAAACCAGACATCAAAGCATCTGCACGTTACATGCATTCGCTGCAAATCATTTTTTACACGTTCCACCTTCAGAACCTTTAGGGTTCATAGGTTAAACTGTGAAGTAAAGTGATTAATCTCTTTGATGCATCAGTGATCTCCGTTAAACGAACATGAGTTGCTTGTACAGTAATGAACTAATAATTAGACGGCTATAGGGCAAAACAAACCGGAGGGGCTGTAATGTGAAGCCTGTATTCATGTTAAATGCTTTATTTAAATCCACAACATACAGAAAAGTGAAGAACCTCGTCTTGGGTTCTGGTTTGGATTCTGAAGCTGTAAAGTTTACTGAGTTGTAAAGATTATTGAAGTACATTTAACAACACTATTTCAGTCTTTCTATTTAAATAAAAAATTTTAATGTAGTGCAATTATTGTAATTATTTCAGAAATGTACTATTTACATTGTTTATTTCTTGAGAAAATCTAAAATTCATGACAAATACAGTTTGCAGTTTGCTATTTCGGTCTTTAAAATTTTCATGTTTAATGCAATATTTAACTTGCCAATTTGAAATTATTTGTGTATCGTGTTACTCTTGACAAATATTGTTTGTTATAACTTAGATAGAGAATATAATAATAAGCTGTTTCTAGTAGTACAGCTCTGTTTGCTGGGGTGTATTTACCGTGTTTTGTAAGCTTAAATCACCATGGTTTTACCAATGTAAAGGCATTTATAACTTTTAATATTGTGCATTGTTACATTCATATATATATATATATATATTATACACATACATACATGCATACAGTCATTAAGTTAAAATCAACATTCAATTAAAGTAAAAAGCATTTGCAGAGAGGCTGATGTGCTTCATGAAGTCATTTCGTAAGTTATGTAATATAATATATTTCATAATGTGTCGTGGCTGATGATGAAGAGCTGGTGTTTGCAGATGTCACTGGTAGCACGTCCACGATCGCGGCGTCACCAGCTCCCAGAAACTCGTCTGTAAGGAGAAAATGCATCAAACTGAACTTATGGTTCTTAAATATGATTCAAGGCATTATTGCACAGAAAATGAACACATTTGTTCAGTGCATGTGGAATATCTTGGACTTTCAAGAAGAAATGCTTGCTCTTAAAGGGATAGTTCACCCAAAAATGAACATTTTGACACGATTTTAACATAACTTTTCCCCAATACTTAAAGTGATCCTACAGTGCCACCAAGAGGACATTTTCATTTTTAAATTGCCATTTGTACAGGTCTATGATATTTCTGCAATATCTATTTCTGCAATTGTATAACTGTATGCTCCTCTGTCTTTACAGGGCTTCACACTCTTTTCACAAAGAGCAGAGGAGAATCTGTATTTAATAATTATGGAATTATATTCGAAATTTGCGGTATTTATTGACAGCAAGGGGTTTTTTTTGTTTAGTTTTTTTAATTTGAAACACATAGTGCTCACATTTTTCATTAAATCATCGCCTTTTGAAGTTTAATAATCACATTAGGCTGTACCGCAATTCCTGTTTTCTGGCCTCAAATTTAAGCCCTTTTAAAATGATAATTAAGACTTTTTGTTAGCCATTTTACCCTATTTAAGACTTTTTATGGGCTTAAATTTAAAAGCTGATTTTAAGACTTAAGAACCCCTGCTTTTTATTCACATAATGTGCTCATAAATACATGTTATAGTCGGCACAATTTTTTTTTTTTTTTTTGGAAGCTTGTTTCCTCCACAGGATGAAAAAATAATTGTGACCTTTTATCTGAGAATTCTGACTTTTTTCTCACGATTCTGAGGAAAATAAGTAAGCATTGCAATATATAAACTCAGAATTCTGACTTCATTTTTTGCAAGACTTTTTCCCCCTGAATTCTGAGTTTATATATATATATATTTTTTTTTTTGGAATCACCATGGAATAAAAAATAAAAAAGGTAATTGCAATCTCACAATTCAGATTTTTTTCTCAGAATCATGAGTTTATACCTTGCAGTCCTGCATTTATTTCTCACAATTCTGATTTGAGAGAGTTTATATTTACAGACTTCTGTTATCTCACAATCCTGAGAACTGCAAAGGAAAAACTCTGAATTGTGAGATGTACTGTATTTACCCTTTTTGAATTTTTTTTTAAAAAGCAATGCAGTGCTTCAGAGTCCTTGCATTCTGCTGTATTTGGGAGCTGTAAGCACATCGTACACCATCTGTCAGTGTGTTCTTCAGCTGGCTTTGCTGCTCTTGTAACGTAATCCTGGACTGAACTCAATCGTCACGGTCTCTGAGCGACATCTGCACTCTGAGCTTTGGTGAGCAGACAGTGATCCGTTAATCACGGAGCTGAAGTGTGAGTGTGTTTGTGCCGGATCTTTACCCCGGTGCGAGGGCACTGGATCTGAGCGTACCACTCCACACAGTACAGGCACACATGCACGCCCTGACCGATGAACAGACACGTCCACATGATGATGTTCCACACCGGGCTCTTCCGCTTGTCGTTCATGGCAAAGTTGAACACCACTGGAAAGGTGAAAAACACAAGTCACTGCATTTCTGCCCGCTCGTTATCTCTGAGCTCCCTAATGAGACAGCATGCCAATGTCATCACAGGAGCTCTCTTTAGGCAACACGATGCTGTCTGAATACTTCATGATCGCCAAAATCTTAAAGCAGCAAGGTATGCATGCATTCATTTATTTATTGTCAATTATATTTTATTTATAATTATTAAATTATTTTTATTTATATTGTATTATAAATAAATGCCTTGCTGCCTTAAGATTTTGGTCCATTATTTATATACATTTATTTATTTTTATTTTATAGATAAGGAAATCCTAGAATGCACTGCAGTGAGTTCAGCAAAAATGTTAAATAAAAATAGTTGGTTAGACTTTACAATAAG